>NC_091470.1:160697733-160960233 GCF_036971445.1 Narcine bancroftii
AAATGTGAGATTTCAAAATAAGTCTCGATAGAGTTATTTCTTCAGTTCGATGACCTTTGAAATAAGGTAATGTTTGAACTAAAAAAAATGGAAAGAAAACCAATCGTACTATTGGGAGTTTACAACAGACCTGTAGTCAGAGCAAGGGCAGAGAAGATCAAACTTGTAAGCAAATAACTGACAAAAAAGCACTGGTGAGTAAAAGTGGGGCATTTCAGTGACTGGTAATAGTAACTCCTAGAACGCTTCCACCAGCGTTGTCTCCGCTCCATCCTCAACATCCATTGGAGCGCTTTCATCCCTAACGTCGAAGTACTCGAGATGGCAGAGGTCGACAGCATCGAGTCCACGCTGCTGAAGATCCAGCTGCGCTGGATGGGTCACGTCTCCAGAATGGAGGACCATCGCCTTCCCAAGATCGTGTTATATGGCGAGCTATCCACTGGCCACCGTGACAGAGGTGCACCAAAGAAAAGGTACAAGGACTGCCTAAAGAAAGCTCTTGGTGCCTGCCAGTGGGCTGATATCGCCTCAAACCATGCATCTTGGCGCCTCACAGTTTGGCGGGCAGCAACCTCCTTTGAAGAAGACCGCAGAGCCCACCTCACTGACAAAAGGCAAAGGAGGAAAAACCCAACACCCAACCCCAACCAACCAATTTTCCCCTGCAGCCGGTGCAACCGTGTCTGCCTGTCCCGCATCGGACTTGTCAGCCTCAAACGAGCCTGCAGCTGACGTGGACTTTTACCCCCTCCATAAATCTTCGTCCGTGAAGCCAAGCCAAAGAAAGAATAGTAACTGAGAATCAGTGAGAAGCATGCAATTCCTTAACCAGAAAAGGAGAAATTTTGGCTTGCATTTAACAAGCCCAAGAAAATATGGGAGAACTCTGGATTTAATTTTAGGAAATAAATTTGGGTAATTAAAAAAAAAGTACACAAGAAACTATTTTTTGCTTCAGTGTCCATAATTCAGTTGCATTTAACATTGCTAATGACAAATGATAACATTAATAAAAGAGCCATGGCTCCAAATTAAAGGAGGAATAATTTTGTACTCGAGTGATGAGTAAAGGTTGGTAGATTCAACCATGAGGTTGGCTGTCACTGAAAAAAAAACCTTCTGAACTGAAAAGGTGTTACAAAGCTGACATTTATGCAGGATGTCTGCATGGGTACAAAGGTAAAGAATAATAGAGTAAAGTGTTTAGGAAATCACATTCTTGCAAAAAGCAAGTCGCTTTTGGAGGATGTGTGAAAATTGAGGCTCTTCAAAGGAAGGGCACAGGAACTACCAGCATGCACACGAGCTCTCCGAAGATCAAAAAAAAACTTATGAGCAGACAATCTGCTCATCATTTTCAGGCAAAGCAATCTGCAAACTTGTAGACTGTGGCATTAATGTCCTGAATGAGATTAAAGAGATGGACAAGGGAGAAATCCAAAAAATGCTGGGAAAACAGTTCAAATTTCAGGTCAAAGCCCTTTCATCGGAGTAGCAAATTGGTTCAATATTAATTCGAGAATGCAATGCTTGGAAGGAAATCTTTTACATCAGTTGTCTGGCCGACGCTGGAAGGTTTTTGGATACTGTAGGGTACCTTTAATATTTTTAAAAGAGAATTTTCTTTCTTTCTTTGCTTGGCTTCGCGGACGAAGATCTGCTGCAGGCTCGTTGGTGACTGACAAGTCCAATGCTGGACAGGCAGGCACGGTTACAGCGGTTGCAAAGGAAAATTGGTTGGTTGGGGTTGGGTGTTGGGTTTTTCCTCCTTTGTCTTTTGTCGGTGAGGTGAGAATTAAACAGAGAGATAAATGCTACAACACACAAGAGACGCTCGATACACGAGGGAGCTGCTGCAAACAGATATAAAGTTCACCGTACAGCAGTGCAAGTAGGGAAAGTTCATAGCTCTTGTCATTTTCTGAACTGTTGCTCAAACCATCTCTCCTGACCTCATCTACGATGTAACTGACACCAGCTTGGGGCACCTCAATCTGTCAAAGACCTGACACAAATGCTAATTACTGCAGAGGGCTACTCAGGCCTTTGGGGCTTATTATTTTAATGCTTTGTTTCTTTTTCCATAATGATTCGACCAATTTTTTTCTTTCCTTTTCAATCAACATTATTGAAATGGATCAGCACATACAATCACGCGGCACTGCTTATTTTAGAGTTACATAATTGATAAAGGACATTTCCCCGAGGGAGCGCATTAAATATTTCCAGGTCATCTTTCACCACGGTCAGAAAAAAACTGACAACAGTGGAAGGACTCAACAGTTCAGGTGGCATGAACGGATACAAAGAGAGTTATTATTTCAGCTCCATGCACTTTCGTCAGAAACCAGACAAGTTTTAAGCTGCAAAGAAAGGGACGAATGGCGAGTATCAAATAATCTCATCCCTGGAGAGGCTCAGTTTTGAGAGTTGTCAGGAAAATTAGTTCACTTTGTTTATGTACTGCAACAGGGACTGGAGGCCTTGAGTTAGAAGGCTGGAGCTAGTTTCCCCGAAGTGTACATGGGGGTAATCCAAGAAAAATCATTTAAGATTCTTTTATTGTTATGTAATAAAACAGAAATTTCCTTTAGTCGTCCATAGGGCAGATTGTATTCAGCATTAGTGAAGTTGCCTGGCACCCCTTACAGCCTCTAGCGGCTTTCAGGTGCATTCTCCTCCAGGAATGTGCCTGCAGCAGGTGCAGACCTGTGGAATGGTCGTTCAGGTGATGTCGCATGCCAGGGGAAGGGGCAGCGGGGAGGGGGGCTGTCAGGCACAGGGAGTTGGGTCGCCAGCTGATTGTCATCCCCTTAGCAGCTGCATTCAGGTGCCTTGGGGGACATCAGTGCTCCAGCGATTATCCCTCCCGGAGGAGGGTTAGAAAGTGTGCCTCTGAGGCGCCCCCTGCTCTTTCAGGTGGCCTCCCGACAGCCGCTTAGCGGTAGAATATGCAGCTTTACATCTGCATGATATTCTGGCCACCTGAAAGAGCCTCGAGAAACAAGCAAAAGGGTCACTCTCTCTCCTCCTCCTCCTCCTCCTCCTCCCCCGAATCATTGTGTGTTCATGGATTCTCCTCCAGTGTTTCAACCACCTCTGCAGCCTTCAGTCCAAAAGATCAAGAGTTGGGAAGCTTAAAACTAGCAGGCATAGATTTAAGGTGCAAGTTAAAGATTTAAAGGAGAATTTGGAAGCTATTCCTTCTCACAGAAGGTAGTGGGCATGTGGAACAATTTGCCAGAGGAAGTGGTAGACAGATATGGATATTAAAGATTCTCAAGAATATGGGCAAAATGGAGGCAAGTGTGACTTGCTCAGGTGGGCAATTTGGCAAGCATAGACAAGATGGGGTGAAGGGCCTGTTTCCATGCTGTGCAACTCTACAACTCAGTACAACTGTGTTTAAACAATGGTCTTCTGTGGTAAAGTACATCCTATTAGCTATCTCTCTCCTTCAGAAAACTTCTCTTCTCCTCCCCAGATGAACAGGTCACTTTTCCATAGTTACAACACCTACACTCACTGATTACACCAAAGCCCCCCAATCCCCAATGCTCAGATGGATGACCACCCCACCCTCCCTGATCCCCATCTCTCTGAACTTCCCGACTGCCCAGCTGCACAACTTGCCTTAGAGGCCAGAGGAGCCCCCATTGTTCCACAGCTTTCTGAACCCTTACCCTCTCTGCCCATTCTCTCAAGCCCAGTTGCAACATTCAGTAGCCCAATGAAGTAACCATATGACATCATGATCTGGTTATTAGATTTTGTGAAATCTTTCTGTGCCCAGAGAGGATGTAATATTCCTGAAACCTTTGTGCTGACTAATAATTTTTAAAAATTAAAAAAATACAAAGATGCATAGCATTGTAACAGGCCCTTTCAGCCTACGAGTCCATGCTGCCCAATTACACCCAATTGACCTACAACCCCAGTATGTTTTGAACAGTGGGAGGTAGCTAGATTTCCTGGAGGGAACTCAGACACTGGGAGAACATTCAAACTCCTTACAAACAGCACTGGATTCAAACAGCACTGGATTCAAACCCTGGTTGCTGGTGCAGTAACAATGTTGCACTAACCATGCCACCCCATACTTTAAAAGGCACTTCTTAGCTGTCAAACATCTTTAGATTGCGAAAGGGTTAAATTAATGCATCTTTATCCTATTAATTATGATAGGCAGATGATAAAAAAGCACATTATTCCAATATTTATAATGCACATTAATCAAGTGAGACTCTTGGTTGCAAATTATACTTCTACTAAAAAAAAAGACTGGTCATGAAATTCTGATAATGCAGTCTTTTTCTTTCCCCGGGAATAGAAAGATCCACTGGATTTGTGGTTTTATTTCTCCAGTCCCCTCCTCCCCTCAGCTCCCTGCGTTCGTGCTATTTGAGCCAAGCAGTGCTATTTGATCTCACTCACATTCTGCACAGCTGCTCAGTCTCCGCCTTTCCTAAGCATGCGGCTGCCTTCGCAGCAGCCACGGTTCCAGTCTCCTCGGCCATTCCCTCATGCTCTCTGCCTCTTGCCTCTGGTTCTCTTCCTTCTCCCTTTGGCCTCGACTTGCATCAAAGATTGCATCTGCAAGGACGGACACACCATAGACTGTAGGGACTTGGGGCTCTCTGATCTGCCCACTGGCATCTTCCCTCTGATTGTCAGGAAGATCCTGATGAGCAACAACCAAATCCAGGAAATACCAGTCGACTTCTTCATGTACTATGGAGACCTGGTGTATCTGGACCTCAGCAACAATTCTCTAACGACCATCAGCAAAGGAACCTTCAGCACCACAAAACTAATTTACTTGGACCTGAGATACAACAACTTTTCCCAGCTGGATTCTGGCACCTTTAGCTCGGCACACAGGCTGGTGATGCTACGTCTGGGGAACAATCCAAATCTGGAGAAGGTGGACAAAGAAGCCTTCCAGAGCTTGAGTGACCTCCAAGTGTTGGAGCTGAACGACAATGCACTGGAGATCCTGAGTGTCACCACCCTCAGCTCCTTGCCATCACTTCGGACGGTGCGGCTGGAGGGAAATCCATGGCTCTGCAACTGTACTTTTGCTAACCTTTTCCTCTGGTTGAAGGATAATGCAGAAGTCCTCCCCACAGGTTAGTGCTAATCATTGCCACTACTTCTGGGAGCAATCTGAACATCTATCAATGACAGAGATCAGATCCATCTGATCAGTCGTGCTCAGGTGTGGAGATATAGAAATGTTACCAGGAATTAAAGGACACACATATTCAATCTCTCACTACTTAGTTGCAGGCCAGATCTCCTGATTGTTTTGCAGCAGATCGAAAGATCAGGCTAGGAGTTTGCAATTTACACTTTTGTCTGTTCCATCAATCAATTAGATCATAGCTGAAGGCACCTGTAAGCCTTCATAAGGGGTTGGGACTTGACTTGCAAAGAGCAGAGAGACTTATTCTACCTAGGCTCCCCATCCTCCCACCTCCTCAAGGGAGAAAGAATGGAGTAGAGGCAGTAGTGGGGGTGCTCCTGCAAGACCCATGTCACAGCCAAGAGTCAACAGTACCTTCAGGGAGGGGAAGAAAGTAAACCAACATTAATATACAGGTTTGTCAAGTTGTGGGAATTGGCAGCCAAAAGTGGATATTGTCAGATTAGTTTTCACATATTAAAATGCCTTGATCAAGAGATTCTGGTTGTCACTTTTATTGAAAAAAGTACTGTATTTAAAACAATCCTGTTAACACATGGGTGCAGAGGAGCATGTGAGCTGGAATAGGGTGGCAGTCAGGGATGTGGAAAACTGAGCTCTCGTTAACTGTTCAACTCCGCTACTGATATTTTCTCAGAGAAATCCCAGATAATTTGGTGTTAAACAGCTCAGCCAGCAGTTTCAGAATAAATCTACTTCTGCAAGGCATCCAATTTCTCACAGACAATGAAGCTTTTAGGCAGTGGCCTCGCCACTTCTGGACTTCAGGCAGCCATCGGTGAGATGAGAGTAGTGCTCAGGCCCCCAATTAGCTTTCACCTACCCTGCTCGAAGAAGTTGGTGTGTTTAAGGGCAAGAGAGAATGAGAGAGAGAGAGAGAGAGAGAGAGAGAGAGAGAGAGAGAGAGAGAGGGGAGAAAAGAGAAAACATACTGAAAACCAGGTCATGATGAACTGTGATGCCCCCTTGGATAAACAGCTTGCTTGCTCTTCCTACGGATATTCCCAAATGGAGAAAGAAGGGCATCAGGGCATCAGGGCATCAGGGCATCGACTACCATCAATCGGAATGGGCTCAGTGGCATCAATACATAGGGAGGGCAGTGCATTCAACTCTCCCATAAAGAATGCATATGGTGTCCAACATTGCACGCTTGACATGCACCACCAATGTGTTGACACACACTGGCCCTGGAGGCCTACAAGACTGAGCCCTCTCTCCTCTCCCCCCCCTCTCTCTCTCTCCTCTCCCCCCCCCTCTCTCTCTCCTCTCTCCCCCCTCTCTCTCTCTCCTCTCTCCCCTCTCTCTCTCTCCTCTTCCCCCTCTCTCTCCTCTTCCCCCTCTCTCTCTCCTCTTCCCCCTCTCTCTCTCCTCTTCCCCCTCTCTCTCTTTCCTCTTCCCCCTCTCTCTCTCCTCTTCCCCCTCTCTCTCTCCTCTTCCCCCTCTCTCTCTCCTCTTCCCCCTCTCTCTCTCCTCTTCCCCCTCTCTCTCTCCTCTTCCCCCTCTCTCTCTCCTCTTCCCCCTCTCTCTCTCCTCTTCCCCCTCTCTCTCTCCTCTTCCCCCTCTCTCTCTCTCTCCTCTTCCCCCTCTCTCTCTCTCTCCTCTTCCCCCCCTCTCTCTCTCCTCTTCCCCCCCTCTCTCTCTCCTCTTCCCCCTCTCTCTCTCTCCTCTTCCCCCTCTCTCTCTCCTCTTCCTCCCCAATTTCCCCAACCTTTCCTTCCCTCCTTTGGATCCTTTCTAATCCCACACCTGATCCACCCTATTCCCCTCCTTCCCCCCCAACACTTATCACTCCATTTACCCCAACCCACCCCAACCCTCCCTCCCCTCTCTTCCTTGGATCCTTCCCAACTCCACACCTCTTTTCCCCCCCCCAAACACCCTCCACTCCATTTACCCCCACCCACCCTCTCTAACCCACTTGCTTTTTATCATCCCGTCTTACCTACTCCTCAGAGATGGAAAGCTCAGTCTTCAGAAGAAGCCTCCCCCTTAATCCACACCTCAACAGGTTCCGTGCACGCCATGATGCTGACCTCATCTTCATTGGCTCAGTTTCTGCCCACTTCCATACCAGAATTCTCCTCTCACTTTAAATCTTCCTCCTCCTCCTCCTCCTCTTGGACACCTCGTTCCAGCCTTCTGCCTGCTCTAGAACTTTATATTTTCAACTGCCGGAAAGACATCCACCATCTCAACTTCTCCACTCCATTCATTCATCCCAATCTCACCCCCCCCCCCCCCCGCCTCAGAATACCTGGCCTTTCGGCCTCACCCTAAATTCACCATCAAATCCGCAGACAAGGGCTGCACTGTTGTGGTCTGGAGTACTGACCTCTATTTGGCCAAATCCAGATGACAACTCTCAGACACAAACAGGTCTCCATCAAAACTCCAACCACCATCTCGTGCACCATCCCAGAACTCATCACTTCCTGTCATCTCCCTCACACGGCCTCCAATTTTGAAGAGGCTCAAGCTAGAAACGTCAGTGATGAACCATTACCTCCTATACCTGCTGAGCTCCTCCAGCATCTCTGTGTTTTTACAACAATCACACCATCTGCAGACTTTCATGTTTCACAAACATGAACCTAATACCCAGCATCTGACCTGCAGTGTCTGGGCAAGGCACTGCCAAGAGCAGCATTAGTGATTGAAAAGAATCAACTTGCTGTTAACCTTCTGCTCTAGCCTCAGCTCAAATTAGGAAATAAATCAGAGATTGGTAATTTTTCTGGGACCAGCAGCTGTTTCTTTAGCCTTGAGAATATCATCAAGGTCTGAAAGACTTTTGTTGCATGCTTGTTGTATACTTGGAGATCATCCCTCCCAGCACCCTGCCAGAGTCCAGCTGCAGTGACTCCCCTGGGGTACAACTTGGGAGTTGACCATTCTCCCCCCCCCCCAAAGAAATGCCAGTTAAGGGAGAAATAAACATCATCCCAATTGTTCATGTCTGGGATTTTGTGGGGAATGTGTTATTACACGAGACCTCTCAAAAGCATCAAGCATTTCACCTGCTGAGCAACTCCACTTACTGCTCTCCATCCCATAGGATAATGATAATGGTTCCTTTCAGTCAGTTTGATAAGAGGATACCCCGCTCGTCAGAAAGGAACAGTGTGCATGCAAATGGATTTAGGTGAATAGGGGTTGCAGACCCATTCTCCCGGATGGCATGGTGAGGTCCAAGACAGCTGGGGATGGTTGGGGGGGGGAAAGAAAAGAAGTTCTGCTGCAGTGAATGGCCAGACCAAGCTTCAATGCAAGGGATGCCCTTTCCACGCTTCACATTTGCTAATGGCCGTCGACCCTATGAGAGGGTTCATCTGCCCTTTGACAGGTCACCCTCGGCACCTCGAGTGGGGGAGCCAGTTTGGTCGCCGACCATCCGACAGGTAGAAGTAAGTGGGTTATGTGGACGGTACCAGTAACTCTCTGACAAGTGACCTGCCCACTCTCAAGGACCATCCAAATTATTTATTTAACCTGCCAACTTAGGGTTGTGGAATCCGGGGTGGGGGCGGCTAAGAATTATATTGAGTTATACTGTTGTGCAATTACTGGTTGATCAGCTTGTCTTGACCTCAGCTCAAAGGGTGAAACATCACAAACTAACAACACTTGCACGAGAGAAATGGAGGAAATTAAAGAGGAAATGCAGGTTTTAAATGGATGTGAAACTGGCTAAGTGAATTATGGCCTCGTTCCTGATGATTAAATAATTTGCTAGTAATTAGTATCACCCAGGCTCGCCAATCCTTCATCCTACTCCCAGCTTGTCCAAAGCAAATTAGGTACATGGATATTTGAAAGAGTGTTTTACATCAAAACACTTTGGATGTTTGCAGGAGGGATAGAACAGTTTATTGGTGAGGATCGGAAGCTATTGAGGTTTGCACTTATGATGAACTAAATGAAAGGAGCAATTACGCTGGACAATTTTCCTTTCTGAACACTTTATGGATTTTGAGCTGCTGCCCTCACAAAACTTATCTAAAAAGTTTCCTATCGTACCGCTCTTCTGAAGATGTAATCTATTTTGCGATTTCCTGTCGTATTTTAGGTCTACAAAGCCAGCTGCTTTGGTCAGTACAAGCATGGCTGGGCATGCAATCAGTGCAGGTGCTATACAAATTTCGACTTCAGCCTAGGCATGCTGCACCAGGATAGATGCAGACAGGCTACAAAAGCAGCTCACAAACAGATCCTTAAGATTGATATCGATTGAACACATGTTGATGCACATGTTCTTCAGGCAATAGCATTTATGGTCTTTCAGGAAGATTCAATACAGCAGAAATGTTTTGTCAATGTCGCAACAGATCCGATACATTGTTACATTTGTGGTGAGGATATGCTTAAGGCTAAATTCAATTAAACTTAATGTTTAATTATTTTAATTTTAATATTTTTAAAAAAATTATACATACAGCAAGGTAACAGACCATTTCAACCCACGAGTCAATGCTGCCCAATTTACACCTGATTAACCTACACCCCTAGGACATTTGGAATGGTAGAAGGAAACCGGAGCCCATGGGGAAAATCCACACAGACATGGGGAGAATATTCAAACTCCTTACAGTAAGCTCAAGATTCGGCCCCAATCACTGGAGCTGTAAAGGTATTGCACTAACTGCTAAGTTGAGCGTGCCACCCCAACTGGATACAGAAAATAGAAAATTATCTTTGCGATCAGCTTGATGTTGTCCATCACAAATCTCCATTTTCAGGAAGCAAATCTTGAAAAAAAAATTGTTGTCCAGTGTTATTGGAGGTGATAAAAACCCTGCCAGTGATATTGACTAATGACAACGTGACAAAATGGTGGACGCTGAATCAACCAACTTACTTGAACTCTATGGAGGCGGGTGGGGGTGGGGGGGGGGGGAGAAGAAGAAACCGAACAGTCTGCCAATAAGATTACAATCTCCTCCTGCTTCCACCAGTTTTTCCTGTCTAACGTTGAAAGGGTATTCAACCAAGTGGACTAGCACATGTTCTTTCTTTCTTTCTTTGGCTTGGCTTCGCGGACGAAGATTAATGGAGGGGTAATGTCCACTTCAGCTGAAGGCTCGTTTGTGGCTGACAAGTCCGATGCGGGACAGGCAGACACGGTTGCAGCGGTTGTAAGGGAAAATTGGTTGGTTGGGGTTGGGTGTTGGGTTTTTCCTCCTTTGTCTTTTGTCAGTGAGGTGGGCTCTGCGGTCTTCTTCAAAGGAGGTTGCTGCCCGCCGAACTGTGAGGCGACAAGATGCACGGTTTGCATCTGCTTGTGGTAGTGGTCAATGTGGCAGGCACCAAGAGCTTTCTTTAGGCAGTCCTTGTACCTCTTCTTTGGTGCACCTCTGTGTCAGTTTGATCTTCAGCAGCGTGGATTCGATGCTGTCGGCCTCTGCCATCTCGAGTACTTCGATGTTGGAGATGAAGTCGCTCCAATGAATGTTGAGGATGGAGCGGAGATAACGCTGGTGGAAGCGTTCTAGGAGCCGTAGGTGATGCCGGTAAAGGACCCATGATTCGGAGCCGAACAGGAGTGTGGGTATGACAACAGCTCTGTATATGCTAATCTTTGTGAGGTTTTTCAGTTGGTTGTTTTTCCAGACTCTTTTGTGTAGTCTTCCAAAAGCGCTATTTGCCTTGGCGAGTCTGTTGTCTATCTCGCTGTCGATCCTTGCATCCGATGAAATGGTGCAGCCGAGATAGGTAAACTGGTTGACCGATTTGAGTTTTGTGTGCCCGATGGAGATGTGGGGAGGCTGGTAGTCATGGTGGGGAGCTGCCTGATGGAGGACCTCAGTTTTCTTCAGGCTGACTTCCAGGCCAAACATTTTGGCAGTTTCCGCAAAACAGGACGTCAAGCTCTGAAGAGCTGGCTCTGAATGGGCAACTAAAGCGGCATCGTCTGCAAAGAGTAGTTCACGGACAAGTTGCTCGTGTCTTGGTGTGAGCTTGCAGGCGCCTCAGATTGAAGAGACTGCCATCCGTGCGGTACCAGATGTAAACAGCGTCTTCATTGTTGAGACCAACCAGTCAAACACATTTATCCAGTAGGGGAGTTCAAGAAAGTGATTGGAAGCAGAGATCAGCAGCCATAGCCATTCTGAGCAAGAGAGGCCAACTCAAATATGGGTCTCTCTTCTATTACCTTCCCTTCTCCATTAACTGGACAATTATTCTGCAGTTAATAAAGGATGCAGGATGTGGTTTGTGAAATTATAAAACTGCAGTACTCTCAAGATAAAGTGGAAACCAAAAACCTGTGGAAAGCTTCCAACATTTTTTTGTTTCACTATTAGCCACACAAAAATAAAGCAGCATTGTCCATTTGTGACTGCTTCTTTAAGTTATTCCTATCGCCTGTCAGGGATATTCCCTTTGATCTTTCCATCTCTCACCCACCTTCCTGGTGACTGAAATACATCTTATTTCCTTTTACAAAATAAAAAGGTCCAGCACCTTTTACAGATGTTGTGGTTTCCTGACAGCAATTTCTGTTTTTATTAAAGTAGAAATTGAATGGACAGTGAATAACAATTCCAGAAGATTGGCAATGATTCCAAAAAGAGGACACCTTCCTTGTCAAGACGACAGATTATAGTGAGCAATACAATATTAAACTGGCATGTTTAGCCAAAAAGTTAATGGATTGGATTAGTGTAAATGGGGTCAGTAAATTTGATTGAAACATAAAGGACAGTTTTCAGAGAAAAAACCTCTCCACAAGCAGTCAAATGTGACTTATAACAGCATTCTCTTTAATGCTATTAAAAAAAGCAAAGATTTTCATTTTATGGTTTAAATTTAATTGTTAGCCGATCACCCCACACACACACACACACACACACACACAAAGATTTTCATTTTATGGTTTAAATTTAATTGTTAGCCGATCACCCCCCACCCCCACCCCCACCCCCACACACAGCTTTTTATATTGTTCAAGTTTTTTTTTCTGATTCAGCGAGTCAGCCGTATGAATCACAATAGCGGATGGGAACACCCATGCATATGAAGGCCCTTCTTCCCCAGCCAGTTTCTGCTGAGTTAGTTGAGCAGCTTGACCAATGTCATTTTAGGGCTGTCCGTCAGATGCGGCCCTAGCTTCTACCCCTGCCGGTTCGTTGTCCTGGGAGTTGCTTTGGCAATTTCTGTCCGCATCTGCTGCCACGCAACGTGGCAGCCTGATCTCCGCCATACGAGCCGCCACAACTGCATTCCCCAAACAGCAGGTCAGTGTTAAAGTTATGCAAGTCACAAAATGAACATCCATAAAATAAAAACAAACATGGAAGCAAAAATATCAATAGCCTTGTGTCTATTTAGGCCTTTAATAACAGGACCATCGCCTTCCCAAGATCGTGTTATATGGCGAGCTCTCCACTGGCCACCAAGACAGAGGTGCACCAAAGAAGAGGTACAAGGACTGCCTAAAGAAAGCTCTTGGTGCCTGCCACATTGACCACTACCACAAGCAGATGCAAACCGTGCATCTTGTCGCCTCACAGTTCGGCGGGCAGCAACCTCCTTTGAAGAAGACCGCAGAGCCCACCTCACTGACAAAAGACAAAGGAGGAAAAACCCAACACCCAACCCCAACCAACCAATTTTCCCTTACAACCGCTGCAACCGTGTCTGCCTGTCCCGCATCGGACTTGTCAGCCACAAACGAGCCTTCAGCTGAAGTGGACATTACCCCTCCATTAATCTTCGTCCGCGAAGCCAAGCCAAAGAAGAAAAAAGAACAGAAAGATATTCTTCACCACCACATCCACCATTATTCCCTTCAACACCCCCCACCCCCACCCGATATAATTGGGCGAGATCTTGCCTCAGGAGGTGGCATTATAATATGTCACATGCACACATACATACACACAAGATTGAACATGCATTTGAGAACATTTCCCATTTTAGACAGCTGCTATATCACAAGCCAATCATTTGGCACAGCAGATTCATACCATCAACCACCAATTGAAGCGTTACCAATCAAAATGTACTACTAAATTCCATAATGAGATAATAGTTCAGATTGTCCAAGTTTTGCATTAATAAGGGCAGGTAAAGAGTTTGTAAATGGAAAATAAAAATAAAATTCCAGAATTGGAGTCCAAGATTACACCTGAATTTCTGATGGAATTAAAAATCATGTGCAGGTCATTGGGTGTTAAGGAAATTTCAACAGGCATAAATGAGATGGAGATCAAGGAGAAATTTGAAATCAGCCAGGAAAATCTTAAATCAAGACATTGTCTAACTGGGAACACATGCAAGTACATATATGCATGAATGGAGAGATCAACAGTACTCAAACACAAATTATGACAAGGCAAAGTTCTGGATGAACATGGATTGATGAACTTTGGCCAGGAATTGATATGGCCAGATCTAACACTCCCTATATTGTTGTTTTGGCAGCTGCTGAATTGAGGCAAGGGTCAATAAAAGTAACGTCAGGGAGATTAAAGTGGTCAAGGATGGAACAAATGAACTTGTAAGGTCACCTCTGGACTACCACCTGCAATGGACAGGTTGTCTTCCAAGGAAGTGTCACACAGACTTGGTCTATTTCTGCTAGTCTTTTTGGAAAGTAAAAGTGATTCAAGTCAATCTGTTCTTCACTTGAATGCGGTCACGTGCTGTCCAAGGTCTGGAGGAGAGAGCGTACATCAGGGACTAGATAGTTCTCTTTGAACGCACGGATGAAGTGACTCTACACAGTCATTCAAGAAACATTTTTTGCTGAGGATTGTGCACTCTTGCCACACAAAGATAGTTATCTACAGTTAATGCCGAATAAATGCTCAGACACTGCCATGCTCTTTGGCTTGACAATCAGCTTGAACAAGACTGAAGTACTCCATCAGTCCATGCCAACACCAGCACCATAGAACCAAACATCACTGTTGGCAACACCCAGCTGACAAATGTAAACAGCTTCAAATATTTGGGGAAGATCATCGAGTAACAAGTCTCTGGACAAAGAAATTGACTCCAGGATCAGCAAGGCCAGCCAGGCTCGGGGGAGGCTGCGTACCAGAGTGCTCAATCAACACAACGTCCACAAAGCTGAAAGTCTACAGACCTGTGGTCATCCCTTCTCTCCTGTATGGATGGGAGACCTGGACTCTGTACCGACGTCCCATCAAACGGGAGAAATTCCACATGCGCGCCATCTGTTCCATCCTTGGCCTCTGTTGGCAAGACCGTGTGTCCAACCTGGAGATCTTGGGTCATGTGAAGTCCACCAGCATCGAGTCCCTGATCATCAGAATCCATATGCAGTGGGTGGGACACGTCATCAGAATGGACGACCACTGTATGGCTCATCAGCTGCTCTATGGTGAACTGAAGACCGGAAGGAGACCTCAAGGTCATCCACACAAGGATTACAAAGGTGCTGTGAAGGAAACACTACTCTACTTTGGCATCCAGCCAAGAGAACGAGGAGCTACAGCTGTTGACAGATCCCGTTGGTGAGCCCTGTGCTATGAAACCTACACTAGTTTCAAAGACAGACCCTGCCAAAACCTGATGGAAAACCATGAAAGGGGTCGCAGAGCAGCAGCAGTTATTACAAAAACCAAAGTCCAGTGCCCCTGTTGTGCGTGACTTTGCACTTTCAGACTGGGTCAGCAAAGTCACCTTCATGTCCACAAATGAACTGCAGAACGTGCCTTCTTCAAACTGAAGGACGACCAATATACAAGGTGCTTGACAGGTCTGGAAACATTTTCCCTTGATGGAGAACTGAAAGTTATCACTAAAAAAAGTTGCTTTTTTCCAGACAGAGGCGAGGCATGATTTTTCTGGAGATTATGAGTCTTCTCAAGTCATTTTGGGCCTTGATAAAGAGTTTCAACCTGAAACATTGACTGGCCATTTCTCTCTAAAGCTAGCTGAGTATTGCTAGGCAAATTTTTTTGAGCAAAGGTTGATGCACATTAGCTTTCCCCAACAAAACGTTGAGAAGAGCAAAGCCACCATCTTCACTCTGGCACAGAGAGCCCCCTGGCTGGTCACCCCTCTCGCCAAGGTACAAACAAGCACTTGAATGTCTTTGAATGCCTTTCTGTCAACAGGGATAGATTATTTTTAAAAAGTTGCAATGAAAAGGATAATACAGGTAGTCAGGAATGTTCAGTTGAGATTACAATCGCATCAACCCTGATCACATGGAAATGGGGGCCAAGCTGAAGGGTCAGAGAGTGATGTGCACCTAGAGGGCAAATATGCCAACAGGATTGCTAATGGACTGCGTCATGATCAGATGAAGAGTGGGGTGGGAAGTCATCAGCCAGAGGGAAGTTCCAAAAACTGAAGACCATGACTTTGCTTTACCCAATCATTTGTTGTACATCCATTTAAAACCTACTCCACAACCTCACGCACTGCCAAATCAAGGCCACCTGCAAATTGAAGAAACACCCAATATTCCATTTGGGAACTCTAACCCCCCTGGGGGTTGATATCAAACTTTTTCCAGTGGAAAACAGGGGAAGATCAACAGAAAATAGTACCCAAGGCAATGGTGGCCAACCTCTCGCAGAAGCAGGCCTTGGTGGCCACCATGTTGTATAACAGAGACCCCCAGCACTGGGGTGGGGGTGTCAATGAGGGATGAAGTATTCCATGAAGGGGGTCAAGGATCTAAAATGTTTGGGGACCCCCCTCCTCTAGCCAGATGGTATTAACATCAACCTCTCCAGTTTCTGTTAGAAAAGGAGAGAGATGGGCAGGGGCCCATCAGTTTGTCTCCCCCTCCAGCTTCCTACCCCCCTTCCTTATCCATTCAGAGCTTTCCCCCCCCCCATCACTTCTCATCTCTTTCCTCTTCCACCCACTTCTTTCCTGTTGGCCTGTTCTCCTTTCCCCGTTCTTCCCTCCCCTCTCCACCTCCCACATCTTTCCATTTAGTCATTTGCCTGGTTTTTGCTCATGTCTTGATAAAGGGCTCAGGCCTGAAATTTGGTTACAACTCTGCTTCCTATAGATGTAATCTGCTGAGTTCCCCCAGACTTTCCTATTTTGCACCATCATCTGCAGGCTTTCTTCTTTAACGGATACACATTCAAATTGTTCAAACAATGAGGCACTGGAGGGAGTCAAAGCATCAGGCAGCACCCAGAGTTCAGTTAGCATTTCAGGTTGGTTCCCTTTATCAAGGCCAGGAATATTGATTGATCATTTCTCTTCATGGTTGCTGTCTGGTCTGTTGAGCTCAGATTTCAGTACCAGCAGTTCTTGCATTTATTCAATCTCTGCTGTTGGACCAGCACCATTACAAATCCAGGGGGCCCTGAAGTGGCACTAGGCACATGGTATCAGGAGTGTGCAGTGTATTTCATTGCAAATGCTCTTTTCCTGTTTCCATGCTCAAAGTGTTTGAAGCATTTAACATCAAGAACAATGTACTGACGTGAAAATGTGATTGCCCTCGTCCCTGCCTTTGTTCGCTGATGCTGGAAATATAATGGAAGGAGGTTCAGGCATGGATCAGTTAACACTTGGCAGGCCCACTTTCACTCAACAAATTGTCTATAATCCTTAATATACAGCTGCCACTGGAG
Organism: Narcine bancroftii; assembly: GCF_036971445.1. Taxonomy (NCBI): domain Eukaryota; kingdom Metazoa; phylum Chordata; class Chondrichthyes; order Torpediniformes; family Narcinidae; genus Narcine; species Narcine bancroftii. The sequence goes on from NC_091470.1 coordinate 160,714,522, forward strand.
AGGATTTTCACAGTATAAGGTCCTGAATGTAAATAAAGGGAATTGTGATGGTATGAGACAGGAGTTGAGTAAGATTGATTGGGTGGTGTTTATGGGGGAGTTGACTGTGGATAGACAATGGAAAGCATTCACAGATCTAAAGGAGAAATTGCAAAAATCATTTATACCGGTTTGGCATAAAAATAAACCAAAAAAGGTGACTCAACCGTGGATAACAAGGGAAATTAGAGACAGCATTAGGTCCAAAGAGAGGGCATATCAATTGACCAAAAAAAGTACCGCAACCGAAGACTGGGAGCAGTTCAAGATGCACCAAAGGAGGACAAAGGGATTAATCAAGAGGGCAAAAATAAATTACAAAAGTAAGCTTGCGGCAAATATAAAAACCGACTGCAAAAGATTTTATAAATATGTCAAGAGGAAAAGATTGGTGAAATCCAGAGTAGGTCCTTTGCAGTCGGAATCAGGGGAATATATAATGGGGAATAAGGAAATGGCAGACCAATTAAATTCTTACTTTAGTTCTGTTTTTACAAGAGAGGATACAAATAACCTCCCAAGGATGTTGGAAAACATAGAGACTAATGCAAGGGAGGAACTGAAAGAAATCAGCATCTCTAAGGACATGGTCTTGGGGAAATTGATGGGATTGAAGGCAGATAAATCCCAAGGGCCTGATAATCTACATCCTAGGGTACTCAAGGAAGTGGCCATTCAGATAGCAGATGCTTTAAGAATTATTTTCCAGAACTCGATAGACTCAGGATCAGTACCCATGGATTGGAGGGTAGCTAATGTTACCCCACTATTTAAAAAGGGGGGTAGAGAAAAAGCAGGGAATTATAGGCCGGTGAGCCTTACATCAGTAGTGGGCAAAATGATGGAATCCATTATTAAGGATGTAATAGTGGAGCATATGACTAGCAGAGAAAGGATCGGACAGAGTCAACATGGATTTACAAACGGTAAATCGTGCTTGACAAATCTATTGGAATTCTTTGAGATGGTGACAGGTAAAATAGATGGGGGAGAGCCAGTGGATGTGGTGTACCTGGACTTCCAAAAGGCCTTCGATAAGGTCCCGCATAAACAACTGGCTTCCAAAATCAAGGCTCATGGGATTGGGGGAAAAGCATTGATGTGGATTGAGAACTGGCTGGCAGGTAGAAGACAGAGAGTTGGGATAAATGGCTCGTTTTCTGAGTGGCAGGCGGTGACCAGTGGGGTGCCACAGGGATCTGTATTGGGACCCCAGCTGTTCACAATTTACATTAATGATCTGGATGAGGGGATTGGATGTAATATCTCCAAATTTGCAGATGACACTAAGCTAGGAAGGGTTGTGTGCACGGAAGAGGGGGTCAGGAAGCTCCAGTGTGATTTGGATAAATTGAGGGACTGGCCAGATACATGGCAAATGCACTACAATGTGGATAAATGTGAGGTTATCCACTTTGGTAATACAAACCAGAGGGCAGATTACTATTTGAATGGCAATAGATTAAGAGATGGGGAAGTGCAGAGAGACCTAGGGGTACTTGTACACCAGTCACTGAAGGCGAGCATGCAGGTACAGCAGGCAGTTAAAAAGGCAAATGGTATGTTGGCCTTCATATCAAGAGGGTTTGAGTATAGGAATAAAGATACCTTACTGCAGCTGTACAGGGCCTTGGTGAGACCACACCTGGAGTATTGTGTGCAGTTTTGGTCACCTTATCTAAGGAAGGATGTTCTTGCAATGGAGGGAGTGCAGAGATGATTCACCAGGATGATACCTGGAATGGCAGGAATGACTTATGAGGAAAGATTGTGCAAATTGGGATTGTACTCGCTGGAGTTTAGAAGATTGAGAGGGGATCTCATACAGACCTATAAAATTCTGGCAGGACTGGACAGAATGGATGCAGATGGGATGTTTCCAATGATGGGAAAATCCAGACCCCGGGGCCATGGTTTGAGGATAATAGGCAAACCATTTAGGACTGAGATGAGGAGGAATTTCTTGACCCAGAGGGTGGTGAATCTGTGGAATTCATTGCCACAGAGGGCAGTAGAGGCAGGTTCATTAAATATATTTAAGAGGGAATTAGATCTATTTCTTCAGTATAAAGGTATTAAAGGTTACGGAGAGAAGGTGGGGACGGGGTACTGAACTTTAAGATCAGCCATGATCTCATTGAATGGCGGAGCAGGCTCAAAGGGTCGAATGACCTACTCCTGCTCCTATCTTCTATGTTTTTTTTTATATACAAAACAATCCATTAACTTTTCGCATGGTTTATACATTTGCCCTGACTAATCATAGTGGCAAATCTAAAGATTTATACAAACACTAACATTAGAGATCAACTTGATGATCAGTATCACCAAGGATGGGAGAAGAATGTCACCTTGCAGATCCCACTGGCAAATTAGATCCTCTTTTCCACAAAGTAGTAAGAATTCACTGGGGTGTAGTTTTAAGGTTGGAAAGAGGCAACCCAAACCTCATAGTTCCTGCAATCAGAGTGCTAGTGATCCTCTTGATCACTAGAGGGAGTCAGAGACTAGGTTGCAGCTTGAATTCAAGATGGATGCCTCCACAGTCTTAAGTCTATGGCTAAGTATGGTTGTTTTAAAAGAACCCATGTTTCCTTATTACAATAAAAAGGACACATCATATGGTACCAGGAGTGTGCAGCGTGCAGAGCAGTGGAAGAAACAGCTGGAGTGTTTTCAGCTGATATAGCAGAAAATGAAGAGTGTAAAGATTCCTGATGCTGTAAATTGGACTGGAAACATTGATCATAAGTGTAGGCTGTTCAAACAAAGTTTCATAGGGAAGTGCTGGGGGAAACTCAGCAAACTGCAAGCCAGTGGAGTCCATAGCAAACCTGATACATGGAAAATTACACTGCTACTTACTGTGGTGGGAGTTCAAGCACTAGAGGTTTTTATTACATTTGTTTTTGCCGAGACAGAAGACCAGGGCAAGTTCAACAAGGTTAGAGACGTTTGATGAACACTGTTCAAAGAAAAAAATTTAAACATTCAAGAACCATAGAACATTACAGTACAGAAAGCAGGCTATTTGGTCCTTCTAGTCTGTGCCAAAAACTTACCACCAGTCCCACTGTCCTGCACCAATTCCATGACCCTCCAGACTTCTATCCATGTATCTATCCAGTTTATTTTTAAAACTTAAGTGAGCCCGCTTTTACCATGCCAGATGGCACTCATTCTACACTCTCACCACTGAGTGAAAAAAATTCCCCCTAATGTTGCCCCCAAACTTTTCCCCTTCATCCTAAAACCATATCCTCTTGTATTTACCTCTCCTAATCCAAGTGGAAAGTGAAAGGTACCCATTTCACTTGCGCATGATACTTTAAAAAAAAATTATTTGATCACTGCAAGATTCAATGATCAGCAATCAAATGATCCTTAGCTGGAGCTGTGAAGATATGCCACGCCAGTGAATTACCTCTGCAGCATGGAATAAAGTTCTGTAAGAGGGCAAAAGCCAGTGAAAACAAAGGCATAGCCGTAGCCACAGTGTATACCCACACACAAACAAAAATAAATATATAAAAAGGAAACAAAAGATGGAGAGATGTTCAAGTGCAAACAATTTGGCACTCAACATGCACCAAAACAATGCCCTGCCTATGGAAAAGTGCAAAGGACAGAATCATTATGCAATGCTTTTGCAAAGGGAAACAAAACAGAAGTGAAACTGTACACATTATAGAAGAGACTGTTCTCAGTGATACACTTTTCATGGGACATGGTAGTGCAGGAAGATTACAAACCAACAGACACTGAACAGCCAAGCGTGAACAGAGTTGAGTAGGATAAGTGGACTGTGTCACTTTATAAAAATGGAACAAATATTCCTTTCAAGCTGGACATGGGGCAAGGGTCAATTTGATTTGTGAGTGTGACATTAGGGCAATAAAGATAAAGTCATACATCCATACAAATCCTGTACAGCCAAAGCCTACAATGGACAGAGCAATGGCACAAAAGGAACATATAAACTCAAGGTGAAAGTTAAAGATAAAGAGCACCATCTCAGGTTCACTGTAGTCCCAGATGGGCATGAATCACTGCTTGGTGACAAAGCATGTGTAAACTTAAGCCTAGTGAAGAGGGTGTACACACACCAGGGAAACCTATTGTGTTTGCTTATGAATTATCCAGGGCAATGATGCAGAGTGAAGCACACAATGAGAGTTCCAGAGACAGATGTGAATCTGATCACTGAATCTCTTCCCATGTATCCCATGAAATCCAAGGAGATCGCAGCTGAAACAGAAAAGGACAGTTCTACAGAAAGTCATCAAGAACCTGAATAAAGGATGGTCAGCAATACTACAAGGTGGTCAATGGACTTCAACTCAGACAGAGCAGAATTGTTATTTCTCAAATCACTGTGATGAGATGCTGAAAGGCTGGGCATCTTAGATTGGTAAAATGCAAGAGGAAGGCCAGAATTCCTACATGGTAGAACTTTGCAGAAGAGTTTGATTTTCAACATGTGGCTTCAAGTCCTCTGCATCCACAGTCAAACGGTAAAGCAGAGAAAGGAGCTCGTAGATAAGCAGTTGCTCAAGCAGTAGACAGTGGCTCAGATCCATATTGAGTTATCGAGCTCTGCCACTTGAACATGGCAACTGCTGAGCTTCTACAGGGATGTAGACTGTGCACCACACCACATTTCCAGACTCTGCAGACCAAGAACAGATGTCTAAGAAACTAAAGCACCTGCAATGGAGACAAAAAGCAAACTGCAACAAGTCAGCAAGAAAATTAAGGCCACTGGCACAACAATGACACAGAGAGACTCAGAAATTCCAACACTTGGAACAAAAAGGCTACTGTTCTGGAAAGAGTAAATACAAGATCCTGCACTGTCAGAACAGGCTGGTCAAATACAGAGGAAGAATTGAAAGCCTGCTGAAAATGCAAGAGACACTGCGAGAACAAATGCAGAAGATCCAGCCTGCACAGCAACAGAGGAGACACCACCAGTAGTAGACAGTAGTGGACCAGCAGAGCCGACATAAGCACCCGTGTTAAGATCTACATGCATTATCAATGCATCTGACAGATTGAATCTTAAAGGATAAAGACTGCACACTTAAAATGTTGGTGCTGCTGATGTTGTGTTCATGTTTGTATTGAACTTTAAATTTAAATGAATACTGTATTAGCGCGTCATGTTGGATTAAACATCTCAAGGAAAGGGGATGTAATGATAGAGTGATCTTCCTGACCACTGGAGGGATTTGGAGACTAGATCGCAGCTTGGGGTTGGATTCAAGATGGAGTCCTCCACATGGTCTTTAGTCTAATGAAGTATAGTTTTTTTTAAAAAAGAACCCAAGGGTTCTTTATTACAAGAAAAAAAATCATAGTTCCTTCCATTTATTAAGATCATGGCTGGTCAAGCTGGAGTCAGGAAACAAGCAAAGAGTCAAGACAAAATGCTGGGCTTGTTGAAGGGACAAGGGCTTGAAGTCTAATGTGTGATAGGCCTGGCTGTCTAATGTATTTGTTTTAATTTCTCCAAGGATTTGATGCTATACAGTGCTCCTTGCCTCGGGAAAGGGGGAAGATCAGCCTCAATGAGCTATCGGACAACAGCTTCAATGAGTGCCAGCACTCCCTGACTCTGAATGATTACCTGATCATCTTTTTCTCTGGAGTGTGCGTCTCCATCACTGCCATTACCACAAGCTTCATCTTGGCCAACATAGTTCAATGTTTCCGGAGACTGGGATTATTCAAGGAAGGGGACGACGACGACGATGACGAAGAGGAGGAGAAGTAACAACAGAAAAACAACAAAACCAACACCAAAGAGAACATTGTTCATGACTTTTGTTACACATTTCATTTCCAAATAAATGTCATTCCTTAAATATAAAGTTTCATATTAAAATACCTTAGTGGAGGGGAAACTGACAGAAATTTGTTTTCTTATTTATGTTTGTAAAACCAATACCCAAGTCATCTTTATTTATCGTGCATACCATGCTCGCATGGTAAAAACGAGAGGAGTTTCTCCAGGACCACGGAGCAGATTTACACAAATGCAAGTTAAAATAGAAGTCACACATTAAAATATTAAGACATATACAGTAAGTCCATGCTACCCTATCCACACATGTTCTGGGAATTCAAAACTCAGATGGCTTCGGGGGGGGGGGGGGGAAATAAAAAAAGAACAGCAGAAACAGGACAGAGTCCACTGACCGTGGTATATAGGAACAGCAAGAGGCCATTCAGCCCCTTGAGCTTTTATCAAGGCAGCAGACCATCAAGCCCCTTTCCTTCATTCATTTAATTTGTGGCTTGCCTGCAGCTCATCTGTACTTACCTGCCCTGATTCATGTTAACAAGAGAACTGGAGGTTTCCACCTCCAGACGTTGATTGAAGAATTCTTTAGTCATTCAGTTTCATGAAACATTTATATTAAACAAAATTGCCTTGTCAGCTGTAAGGAAAAGAGCAGTCATTAGTGTTGTCCGACAGAGAGAGAGCAATAAAGTGTCCCTTCAGAGTCACTGTCCGTGTCCATGGATTTTCCTCCAGTAACCCTGCACTCTCAGCAGCCACAGACTCCTATTTAATCCATCAGCAACCTGAGCCCCAGCTCCAAACCTCCGACGTGCTCAGAAAACCTTCAGCGCCAGAGGCCCTTCTTGCCCTCTCGAATCCCAGCTCAGAAATCTGGTTCCCATGAGCCAGTCTCCAGTAGCCAGTGCTGCCCCCCCCCCCCCACCACCCACACAACCACAAGTCACCCAGTCTGCTGCTGCTCTCCCCCAGAGTCTGCAACCCCCCAGTGGTCGCTGCCAAGCACAGGCATCACCATCTTGGGCACATTGCAGTTGCAGGAATTTACTTACACACACCCCATCAGCCAGTACAGAACCACCGCCATTTGGACCAGGCAGTTGAACCCTTCAGAACAGCTCCGCCATTACTAAATCTCTGGCAGCACCGCCATTTGTTGTCACTTTTTCCAATCAGAAGAAAGTGGAGAGAACTCCCACCTTTTAGTGATAAACAACTTTTTATCCCTGTGGATGGGTGCTAGAATCAACTCATTTTATACTCCAGACATTAACATGGTTGGGCATCCATTCCTCCATCCACCTTATGGTATCAGAGGAATGTCCCACCTATGGTGGTCTGGCCTCACGTAAATCAGAGACCGGCTCCTCGAACAAATGAAAGGAGAAAACTGAGGTCCTCATCTCTAATTGCCCTGATGTGCCCATCCCAGACTGCGCAAACCCCACAACTCCATTACCAAGGAGGGCAAGGTCAGTAGATATATAGGAAGATCAGTATGCACAGGTCCCTTCCATGTTGATTCTCACTGGGCAGAATTATAGTACAGGTAATCCTATCCAACAACACCGTGGGAGCAGCTTCATGAGAAAAGCTGCAATGGATCAAGGAGTGGCTTCTCACAAAGGGGATTTAGGTTTGGATAAAAAAATGCTGGGTTCCCAGGAACTGCTACACAAGTCATCAGGTTCAATGAAATTTCATTAATTATGATTTAGATAAAGTTTGAAAGTTTGTTCGGCTTCATAGCATTTCTCTAGAACTGTACTACATCATCAGGAATTAACGGCAGATGACTCCATACTTTAGAGTGTGAACAACAACGGCCTTTGTTCTAGCTGAGAAGATCATCCTTCCAGTACCTGACTGACTTCCTAGAGGAAGTCTTTCACTGGACAGTAGCATTAAAATATATACCAAAGCTGCATTCTGCCTGAAGAGGTTATTCAGGAGTTATGAATTATGTAGATTATAGGAGGCATTCATGGTAGAACCAGTTTTTAATACTACCTCCAATGTACAACCAGTAATTTGTTTTGAGGCTAAAAGGACAGCTTTTTAAACAAATAGTACAGTTTACTGATACATATACATGGCCCGCTATCTAATGCCTACGTGGATTGGTAGATGCTGGATAAGTGAGTTTTCCAGTTGCCAGAGACTCATTCTGACAATGAGTAACTAATACACCTGCATTAAGAATAACAGTTTAAAAGACAAATATATAGAACAAACTTCACTTGCATGAATATATAAACCTTAAAAGAATTGGACTTTACTTTCCAGTCACACTCTTTCAAAACTTAACCTTTGCTGAATCGCCATGGAGCTGCCCAAAAGATGAGCATTATTATTATTAATTCCCCCCCCCAACATTTTTACAGATAAAGCCTTACTAATGTACTTGATATACCTATAAAGAGTCTTACAAAGCAGTGATAAGGAGACACATCAAGAGAAGGCAAGTGGCATCAACCAGCTCTTCATCCCGGGCAAGGCCATTTTATTCAAACCCAACTTTATTCAAACAGTTGTTGCGAGCAAAGCACAGCCACGGCCCTCCGCTGGCTGACTATTTGCTCCCATCTTCAAAGGTTGTGTTACTTCAGAAAATATTTTCTTTTACAATTTTAGTTATATTTATTATTTATTTCAATTTTTAAAAAAATTATTTTATTTTCCACATTATTTTTTTTGCCAATTGCTTGAATTCTAGATATCACAGGTTTTACATCTTATTTATAAGCTGTTGGCCCACGGCATGAGGACATTCAAAAGATGTGGTGTGAAAACTGATGACCTTGAGATGTCTCCTCTGCATCAGCCAAACACAAGACAATGGGGCTTTGTTAATTGGCTTACATCAAGCCATGTTGTAATAGAGATGAAAGTTTCCAGTGCAGATTTTATTTTGTCATTTAACATGGTCGTAAGTATATTTTCTGTCTTTCCATTGCTGGGATAGAGAGTCAGCTGTCATAACACTTTTGGCTGTCTGAATTCAGTCTTCAGAAACTTGTCGACTGCCCACGTGAATTACTTTGCCCTAAATATATTTAGACACTAAATGTCATCAGTAACAACATGCTCCTATTTTAAAAAATATTTAAAACATACAGCACAGGAACAGGCCCTTCCAGCCCACAAACCCACACTGCCCAATTAACCTACAACCCATGTAAGTTTAGAAGGGGGTGGGGTGGGGGGGGGGAAATCTGAGCATCTGGTGAAACTGACGTAGACAATGGAAGAACATACAAACACCTTACATACAGTACCAGATTCTGGAATAGTGCTGCGCTAAGCACTACGTGAACTGTGCTGCCAGTAGATATTTATTGTAAATCTGGAAATCAAGGGAGACACTCGTCAGACTAAACTATTGAAATGAATAATGCCATTGAAACTGCATTGAATCACCTAGTATTATCTTTGTTCTGAAAAGTTTGATGTAATTTCTACCAAGATGATTGCCCGAATAACCGCTTATTGCCTACAAAAAGGACCTTTTGCATCTGTACCAGGATGACTCTCAAAAACATTTCAAAGCTCATCCAGAATGTGTTCAAGATCAAATACATTCAGGATCCAATACATGATCTGCTTCTTGGGGGAAAAGAGTGCTTTTATTTTTAGTATAGCGCTCAGATACGAGATCTGTCTGGGTCAGCATCAAGAACACAGAACAGAAGTTGTAAATGCAAAAGAGTGCGCACATATGCATGTTAATTGGGCAGGGTAACACCTATCGACGCCAGCCGAGAATTCTGATGACTCCAGCCAGCTCTCAACATTGATGACTGTAATCCATGAACACTTTATCTCCAAGAAGCAGCAGAATATACTATCCGAACTCCCCTCACTTAGAAGCTGTAGAATTTTGGCACGTCAAGTGCTCAAGATTCACTTAAAAAACAATTCACCAAATGTGCAATGGTTTAGACCTGGGATGGTACCTGGACGTACCAGTGGGTTTGAAAGACAGGAGGAGAGGGATTGGGACCTCAAAGTGGAAATGAGGCAGTGACCAGAAGCAGGTAGCTGGGAAATAATGATACCAGTGGCTCAGGATCCCAATGGAATCAGTAGAGCACAAGTATCAGGCCTATGAGGAATACTGGAGTGCAAACAATCCTGGTGGCATGACCAAATCCTCCTGAAAAATGCTCAATAACTGATCTCAGCCCTTCAGAAAGTTTTAGCCTTCGGGATAACAGTTGAATCCACCAACTCTGCAAAAAAAAAACCAAAAAGAAACATCTCAGACTGGGGAGATGGAGCATAAGTAGGAAGGCATCACAAGCTGGCTGGAATGAATGCTGCCCCAACAAGTCCACACAATTAGTTTTGTGCGCCTGAGACCAGGATACTTAGCGAGAAACTGAGAAAGGTACAAAAGGAGTGGCCATAATAGCTTTATGGGGCTTGGGGGGGGGGGGGGAGGGGTGGGGTGGGGAAGGGGAGCAAGGTGATGTGGATAGACATAGAAACAATAACGGATCTACCTCTGCCAATTACACAAAAGATTTTGCTTCCTGAACACTTTTGGGTTTATTTTATGGATTTTGGGCTGCTGATCTCAAAAGTCCCATTAAAATATTCCTGTTGCATACCTTTTAGATACAACCTGTTTTTGAGATTTCCTGTCATATTTTTAAATTCTACTCCAAGCAGTCATGCTTCACGTCAGAGAAAATTCATTTTCTGCATTTGCACTTGGACTCCTTCCCTGCTCGTGCAGTCAGTGACAAACATGGTGAAAAATTTCATCAGGATATTGTGAGCACAGAAAAGCAGTACCAGAGCAACTGGAATCCATCAATGCTGGTTGAATATTGTTGGACACTGACATGAGCGGCATCAGATGCTGAGTACAAATGAAACTCCTTTTTAGGTCAGTTGAACTAATGCAATGTGTCAGCATCATTATGCAATTAAACAGGCTAAATTCAATAAAGGTTAATGTTTCTTAACTTCCTACAGCAAATCTGAAATAATCTTTTGTGTTCATCTTGAAATGGCCTACCGTAATCCCCAATTTTGTTTCATGAAGAAAACCTTTGGGGGGGGAGGGGGGAATTGTTGCCCAATGTCATTGGAGAGCCATTTACAATACCAATGCAGGGGTGTTGGGGGGTGGGGGGGGGGGGTAGGGGAAGATAGCAATGAAAGCAGAGAGAAATTAACCTCTATTTGTGATAGACGAGTGCACACTCTACCAGATATCTGTATATGCCCAAACAATGAGGGTACTATCCTGGGGATGGATTGTCTCAATAAAGCAGCCGCTATCATACACTCAGGGAAGGAAGACATTACACGAGTGAGTCACAGCCAGAAAAATGTAACAATTTCACAAAATTTCCACGGAACCATTGCAGCAAAATATTGAGGGCTTGAATTATTGTACAGTTAGCACAATATACAGGCACTATCGATCTGGGTTCTGATCCAGCATTGTCCAGGTGCTCCAATTTCTTCTGAGACTCAAAAGATGAACAGGATTAGTAGGTTAATTGGTCACACAAATGCAACTGGGTGTCGCAGGCTCATGGGGCTGGAAAGGTCTGTTACCACGTGTGGATTTACAAGGGAATGCCCCTTCTTGATTGGGCCCCAAGGCTCTCTCACCCCCCCACTGACCCCTGAATAAAGGCGACTGTGCAGGGCAGTTGACCAGCATGGATGGATATCCATCCATTGTAGTTATTCATGGTGCATCACTGTGCTGCGGCTGTAAACATCAAAATAAATTCATGGATATAGGCCAAACAAAATCTTTTTTTTTTTAAAAGCAATACAACTGTCTGTTGAGGTGACGGATTAAAATAAAAGCACACCAGATAAGGTGAAAGTAAGGGACACGTGGGCAGACTTCAGAGCAAGAACAGTAGGGGAACAGATTTCAGGGTCCCTCTCAGAATGCCTGCTTGCTGCAATCAAGCAAAACCTGTTGCATCTTGACCAGTGTCAGACTCCACAACACTACCTTGCATACAAAATTTGAACCCCCATTGATGTGCAACTACTACTGCACCACATCTCACTACCAGTGAGCACATGACTATTTCAAAGCTCAATCAAAAGTATCACATGGACACAACGGAGCAAATAGTCTTCGACTCTGCCTCTTGTCAGGACACCTTTGTGCTGGTTGCCATCAGCTTGCTGAAAATGATGGGAATTTTGCCATTTGACCTCAGGGGGCTGCTCCAGGCACCACCATTTTTGGCAAGCTCCTCCGCCCTACCAAAAAAATTAGCCCTGCACTGTTCGACCTGTTCTTCTTCAATTGGAGTTGTAATGGATGATGTACTACAGGAAGAATGACATTGCCAAGGGCATCTGAACCTCCCACACATTCAAGAAGAATAAGCGAGGAACAGGAAGGAGGTCTGTCCTTCAACTGGATGATTTGTGATGTAACAAATTAAAGCCTGGACAGAAATGGCTGGGCCAATGCCAAAAACAAATCATTAACTCTTTGCATTTGGCCACAATGCCAGAGTAGCCAAAGTTTCTGGAGAGGTGTGTGAAGGTCATTTACTAGAAATACCACATGTTATTTTTGGTGTTAACACATCTGTGCCTAATGTTTCCTTCAGAATTTAGGATAAACAGTAATTTTCATAGGAGAAGCTTCCTTGGATTATGATTGGAATAATCTTATTGCAAATAAGTTCTCAAACTTTGTGCCCAAGGGTTAAAGATCCATACCCCACTTTAACAGACCAGAAGCAATGCCCAAACCAGGATTCACGGTTTTCCCATTTTACTTTACTTCAGTCGATTAGAGACAAAATGATAGCTGGTCCAATCATCCCAGTTTTCTCTCAAGTTAAAATACCACATACCCCACACTAGCCATGGCATATTCATCCCTCTCATTGCCTTGCACTTCATAAACTAGACCAGGGTCTCCAAAGTCCCTGGGGGGAGGTCAATAGAATTATTTAAGGGGTCAATAAATACCATGGGATCAAAATGGAGTCAATAACATTGGGGGGGGGGGGGGGTGGAAGGAACTTTTACAGTGGAAAGCAGGATCAATGGAAAATAACCCCCATGGCAATGGTGGCCAACCTCTCAAGAGTGGACCTTAGTGGCCATCATGTTGTTTTTGGCTTTGGCCTTTGAAAAGTTGAGAGTAAATTGGAGGACAGACTGAGACAGATGCATGTGATCTTTGTTCCTTTGGTATTACCCCAGCCCTATCCAGGGCTCTCGACCCCCCCCCCCTCCTCCTTTCCAGCACCACCGTTTTCCCCACCCCATCCATGCCTGGGATTAAGCATTCCATGAAGGGGGTTGATGGTCTGAAAAGTTTGGGGACCCCTACGTGAAAAAGCAATGAATGCATTGAGACTGAGAAATACAAATGCACCTTTAGACCAATAATTATGTTAATGCAGGTTATTTCAACATTAGCTAATTACCCTCCCATCCTCCATTTTCACTAATGTTGCACCCTTTTCCCCTCCTGAGAGAGTCACACAAGAGAAGCCCTACTTAAACCTTGAAAAGATAGCGCTCCTGAAGTAAACATTATATGTCTTTAAGGGGTAATCTTCCTCCATTGATATGAAGGAATGCAATTGTATTGCATTCCACTGCTCAGAATATTTTAAATTTGTTAAAGTTGAAAGAAATTCAAATGACAAGTTGTTGTGGCCACATCAACTGAGCAACAATTTGTTAAGCAAAGCTTCCCCCTCCCCCCCAATCAACGTGATCTTCCAGGATAGTTGTCTGAAGAGGGCGGGTAAAATCACTGAGGACCCCTCCCCCCAGCACACGGCATCTTTCAGCCACTCCTGTCAGGAAGGAGAGACAGAGGTAGCGCCACTAGGCTGAGGAACAACTTTTTCCCACGGGCAGTGAAAACGCTGAACCCCCCAAAAGGAACTGCTCATCCTAACCATTGGAGTCTCTCATATTTACAACACAAAATTTATTTATATGTATGAATACTTGTCCTGCATATGAATTGCTCATTTGTACATGTGTGATGCCTGGCTGTTTATCTGCACGTTTTGAACAAAGGACCAGGGCTGTTTCGTCAGGTTGTACTTGCAATTGTGACACTACTTGATTGGCAACATTATAACAGGAACTATTTACCAAGATGCAGTTTCTGAATTTATCATTGGGAAACATTTCATTATGACATAAGTAGCTTAGCAACAAGAACAATTCAATTTTTGAAAGATTCTATTCCTGCTCTTAAGTGGAGTGGTTGCCCCATGACGACGTTGCCCATTTTCTCCCTCAAGATAAAAAGAATCGGAGGAAGTCACGTGATGGAGTAGTGACCGGTAAGAAAATACCAGCCCTCTCCAGAAAAGTAAAAAAAGGTAGAGAAAAAGCAAAGTCACTAACACAGAAACCATAACAAATTGAAAGTGAAAGTGTGGAGAAAATGGCAGCAAAGAAAGAAAAACCAAAAACGGGAAGAAAAGAAGAAGGAAGGACGTTGGAAGAGGAAGGTGAAGGCCTTACCGGTACGAGGAAGCCCGCCGTGGAGAGAGAAGCCCGCTCCCTGAGGTCAGTGGAAACCCCGAACTCAGGGCTACAAAGATGGCTCACAGAGCCAAACAAAAATGCATAACTGCGCATGCACGAATCCTCGCGCATGCGTGATGCACAAGACAAAAACAACACCGACGGGAGGGGGGGGACCAGCTGAGGAGTAAATCTCCACAGTTTAAACAGACAAGTATAACACAATAGCAAGACTCTCAACAGGAAAACATAGAAATTAACGGGAACAAGAAGGAAGAGAATAAAAATAAGAAATCAAAGAAACAACAGATGACCAACCCAGAGGAAGATGACCAACACCAAGACACTTTTAATAAAAATAAGAAGACCAAAAATACCCAACAAAATAAAACAAACAACCCAACAAGAAAACCAGAAGAGACAGAGGTAAAGGACACAGATCCTGGAGTGGACTCAGAAGAAGAGGAGGATGAACACAGAGAAATGGAAGATGAAGGGAAGGGCAAGTACATGGATATATTTTTTTTTAAAAGAATATATGGAAACATTAAAAGAATGGCAGTCACAAGAATGCAGTGAAATAAAAAGAATAAAAAGTACAGAAGAAAAAGTGAATAGATTAGAGATGGTCATGACAGAAATAGGAAAAAGAGTAGACAAGGTGGAAGAATGAGAAACAGCCATAGAAATGGAGGTAGATGACTTAAAAAAGAAATTAGAAGAATCTGATAAAAAAGTTAAAGAAACACAGGAGCTGTTAGCTCAGAAGATAGATATAAAGGAAAACTATAATAGGAGAAACAATATAAAGATAGTGGTCCTTAAGGAAGACGAAGAAGGCAAAAATATGAAAGAATTTATAAAAGAATGGATCCCCAGGGTCCTAGGAAGACCAGAATTACAGGAAGAATTGGAAATAGAAAGGGCACACAGAACATTAGCCCCTAAACCTCAACCACAACAAAAACCAAGATCCATTCTAGTAAAATTCCTAAGATATACGACAAGAGAAAATATATTGGAGAAAGCAATGAAAAAAATAAGAGAAGACAAAAAACCACTGGAATACAAGGGTCAAAAAATTTTTTCTATCCAGATACAAGTTTTGAACTCCTGAAGAAGAGGAAGGAGTTTAATGCAGCAAAAATGACCCTATGGAAAAAAGGCTATAAATTTATGTTAAAATATCCAGCGGTACTTAAAATAGTTATCCCGGGGCAACAAAGCAAACTATTCTCGGATCCGGAAGAAGCACGAAAATTTGCAGAACAACTACAAAACAGACAGAGAGATGAAGAGATGTAACAAGAACAAAAATGACAAGAAACTATAGAGTATAAGTAAGAATTAAGAAGGGAAAGAAAGGGAAGAAAGGAAGTAAGGAGGGAATTAAGAGAGTGACCTTTGTTATACATGAAGATTAAAATCTTTTCTGGGGGGGCTGGGTGGGGAAGAATAACAGTCACTGTGAAATCAGTTGATGCTTGTGAGCGGATTCGCAAATCCAAATGGAGAGGGAGATGTGGTTGCCCGACAAGGGACAAAGGACAACTCAGAAAGGGGAGGGACTATTGGGGTTAAAGGAATTTTAGATATGAGAATAGTGGAAATATTTTATGTTTTAGAAATGTTGTCTCATAAGGTGTTCAAAAAAAGAAAGCAGAAATGGATAAGAATGGATGGTGGTGATGAGGAAACGGAAAGGAAAGATAAACAAAGTATGAAATGACTATATTGAATTATATGACTTTAAATATTAATGGAATACATAACCAAATCAAAAGGAAGAAACTGTTAAATTTACTGAAAAAAGAAAAAAATGATGTAGCATTCGTACAAGAAACACATCTAACTGACGTGGACACAAGAAATCAAAGAGAGATTGGATAGGACATGTAACAGCATCATATAATTCAAAAGCCAGAGGAGTAGCTATATTAATCAACAAAAATGTACCAATCAAAATAGAAGAGGAAATAATAGATCCAGCAGGGAGATACATAATGATAAAATGTCAGATATATTCAGAATTTTGGAATTTACTCAATGTATACTCACCTAATGAAGAAGATATAAAATTTATGCAAGATATCTTTTTGAAGATAGCAGATACGCAAGGGAACATACTAATAGGAGGGGATTTTAACCTTAATTTGGACTCAAACATGGATAAAACTGGAAAAAAAACTAACAGAAAGAACAAAGTAACCAAATTTATAATTAAATCGATGCAAGAAATGCAACTTTTGGATATATGGAGGAAACAACACCCAAAGGAAAAGGAATATTCATATTATGCAGGTAGACACAAAACATACTCAAGGATAGACCTATTCCTGTTATCAGCCCACATTCAAGGGAGAGTTAGAAAAACAGAATATAAAGCTAGACTATTATCAGATCACTCACCACTGTTATTGGCAATAGAGCTGGAGGACATCCCACCAAGAATGTATAGACGGAGATTAAACTCCATGCTACTTAAAAGACAGGATTTTAGAGAATTCATTGAACGACAAATTAAAATGTACTTTGAAATAAATACGGAATCAGTGAAAGATAAGTTTATACTATGGGACGCAATGAAAGCGTTCATCAGAGGGCAAATAATAAGTTATGTAACTAAGATGAAGAAGGACTACAATCGGGAAACAGAACAGTTGGAAAGGGAAATAACAAATACAGAAAAAGAATTAGCAATAAAGGAAGATACAACTAAAATAAGAGAATTGGCAGACAAAAAAATAAAATATGAAACACTACAAACATATAATAAGGTGGAGAAGAACATAATGAAGACAAAACAGAAATATTATGAACTAGGAGAAAAAACGCACAAAATTCTAGCGTGGCAGCTTAAGACAGAACAAACTAAAAGAATGGTATTGGCATTAAGGAAAAAGGACAAAAAATTACTTATAATCCAACGGAGATCAATGAAAACTTCAGGGAATTCTACGAACAACTATATCAAACTGAAAACGAAGGGAAAGAAGACAAAATAGATGAATTTCTAACTAAAATTGAACTACCGAAATTACAAACAGAGGAGCAAAATAAATTAATAAAAACATTTGAAATAGAAGAATTACGGGAGATATTAAAAAAACTACCGAACAATAAAACACCAGGAGAGGATGGATTCCCAATAGAATTCTATGAAACATTTAAAGACTTATTAATTCCTCCCCTCCTGGAAGTAATCAACCAGATTGATAAAACACAAAACATATCAGATTCATGCAAAACAGCAATAATTACAGTAATACCAAAGATAGGGAAAGATCCACTCACACCAGCATCATATAGACCAATATGTCTACTTAACACAGATTATAAGATAATAGCTAAACTATTAGCAAACAGATTGGCCGACTATGTACCAAAAATAGTAAATCTAGACCAAACTGGATTTATTAAAAAAAGATGAACAACGGATAATATCTGTAAATTTATTAACTTAATTCATGCAGTAGAAGGAAATAAAACTCCAACAGTAGCGTTTGCTTTAGGTGCAGAGAAGGCCTTTGACAGAGTAGAATGGAATTATTTATTCAAAGCACTACAAAAATTCAGCCTATCAGAGAAATATATTAATTAGATTAAAGCATTATATAAGGGGCCATTGGCGAAAGTGACAGTAAATGGATATATATCAAAACAATTAAACTTAAGCAGATCAACAAGGCAGGGATGTCCACTATCTCCCTCACTGTTCGCGTTAGCTATAGAACCACTAACAGAACTGATAAGAACAGAAAATAAGAGGGATAAAAATAAAAGAGAAGGAATATAAAATCAGTCTATTTGCAGATGACGTTATAATATACCAGAAATATCAATAAAAGAATTACATAGGAAATTGAAGGAATATGGAGAAGTATCAGGGTACAAGATCAACGCAAATAAAAGTGAAGCAATGCCAATGAATAATGTGGATTTGACAAAGTTTAAGAAAGAATCACCATTTAGATGGCAAACACAAGCAATGCGATACCTAGGTATACAACTAAATAAAAATCTCGGCCAACTATATAAACTAAATTATCAGCCATTAATGAAAAATTTCAAGACGACTTAGAGCATTGGAAAGACTTACCACTAACACTGATAGGAAGGATAAACTGTATTAAAATGAACGTCTTCCCAAGGATATAATACCTATTTCAGTCATTACCAATTCACCTAACAGAGAAATTCTTCAAAGAGCTAAAGTAAATAATAAGGAAATTCTTATGGAAAAGGGGGAAACAGAGGATAGCACTAGATAAATTAACAGAATGGTACAAACAAGGAAGCTTACAACTACCAAATTTTAAGAATTATTATAGAGCTGCACAATTAAGATACCTATCAGATTTTTATCAAACAAGGGAAAAACCAGATTGGACCAGATTAGAACTAGATAAAATAGGGGAGAAGATACCTGAACATATACTATATAAATGGGATGAAAAAATGGTGCAACGTAGGAATTCACCGGTATTACATCATCTGCTCAACATTTGGAAGAAGATTCACATAGAGAGGAATAAAACAAATTACCAACTACCAAAACTAATATTGACGCAAAATCAACTAATCCCTTTCACAATAGATAACCTTTCCTTCAGAGAATGGGAGAGAAAAGGGATCAAAAGAATAGAAAATTGTTTTTCGGTAAATAAATTATTATCCTTTGAACAAATGAAGGATAAATATAACTCACGATACAATGTTTGCATACCACCAACTGAAAACCTACTTGAAGGACAAATTGGGAAACAGTCTGAGGTTACCAGAAAGAAGCAATTTTGAATATGTGATTACAGACACAATGATAATTTAAAAATTTAAAACAAACATGTACATCAAACTGCAAGAAAAGGAGAATGAGGAAACAAGCGGTAAACCTAAACAAAAATGGGAACAAGATCTAAACATAAAGATAAAGAATGAAACATGGGAAAAGCTATGCTCCGGAACTATGAGAAATACAATAAACACGAGGTTACGCATGATACAATATAACTGGATACACAGGCTATACATCACACCTCAAAAGTTAAAGAAATGGGACTCAACAGTATCAGACAGATGTTTTCGCTATAAAAAGGAAACGGGAACAACAATTCATACAATTTGGACATGTGAGAAAGTGAAAAAATTTTGGGAAGATCTAAACCAGATATTAAATAAAATCACAAAAAGCAATATACCAAAAAACCCAGAGATCTTCCTCCTAAGTAATATAAGAAACAAAGAATTTGGACTCAATTTGGATGGAGCACAAAAAAGATTTGTTATGATAGCCCTAGCTGTAGCAAAAAAATGTATTATGTCAACCTGGATATTAGAAGACAACTTGAGAATACAACAATGGTATATAGAAATGAATAAATGTATTCCATTAGAAAAAATAACATATAATTTAAGAAATAACATTACAATATTCGAACAAATATGGGAGCCATACATGAAACACAATAGAGAAATCCTACCGTGGACTTCCACCACCTAAAATGACAGAAGGAGAAGATAATGAAAAGAACTGACTCAGTAAAATTTCTTGTTTATTTTTATTAAGTGACAACATTGTTTAACGGGTTTAATGTATCTTATACATTGAACAAATAAATGTGAAGGGGGGTGGGGGAGGAAGGGAAGGGAGGGGGGGAAAGGGGGAGAAAATGACACTATATATTCAAGAGAAAAAATGTCTGCATCTTGGTCAGTGTGGTTTATAGTGTGAAAAATAAAAAAATAAATAAAAAGAATCCACACAATAATTTGAAAAACAGCTCTTCAGCCACAGGGAGGAGGAACCTTAGTGAGCACAATCCAATGTCTGGTCTCCAGATTTTGGGATTGCAGAAGTCCTCCCTGATGTGGAGAAAAGAGATTGTGGATTTGTGACCAAACTTCATATTTGACAAGCTTTAGAACTTCGGCAGGGGAAACCATCTGCTCCCAACATCTTGCCACTCTTCATTTGGGGCATGGCCTTCTCGTTGGTCTGAGATGGTGACAAGGTGGACAATATTTCCAGAAAGCGTTTGATAAGGTGCCGCACAAGAGACTCATCAGTAAGTTACAGGAAAGTGGAGTCCGGGGGAAGTATATTGGCCTGGATTGAAAATTGGTTGTCTGACAGGAGGCAGAGAGTGGGGATAAATGGGAGTTTTTCTGGTTGGCAGAGAGTGGTAAGTGGGTGCCACAGGGGTCAGTGTTAGGCCCACAACTGTTCATCATTTACATTGATGACTTGGAGGAGAGGACAAAATGTGGTGTAGCCAAGTTTGCGGATGACACCAAATTGAGTGGAAGAGCAAATTGTAATGGGGATGTGGAGAGTCTGCAGAGGGATATAGTTAAGCTGGATGAGTGGGCAAAGGTCTGGCAGATGGAGTACAATGTTAGTAAGTGTGAGGTTATCCACTTTGGCAAAAATAAAAGAGCTGAATATTATTTAAAGGGTGAAAAACTACAACATGCAGTTGTGCAGAGGGACTTGGGAGTGCTTGTCCATGAGTTGCAAAAAGTTAGGTTGCAGGTGCAGCAGTTTATTAAGAAGGCAAATGGAATGTTGGCCTTCATCGCTAGAGGAATTGAATTCAGGAGTAGGGAGGTAATGTTGCAACTGTACAAGGTACTGGTGAGACCGCACCTGGAGTACTGTGTCCAGTTCTGGTCTCCATATTTGAGGAAGGATATACTGGCTTTGGAGACGGTCCAGAGGAGGTTTACTCGGTTGATCCCTGGGATGAAGGGGTCGACTTATGATGAAAGATTAAATCGTCTAGGATTGTATTTGCCCGAGTTCAGAAGAATGAGAGGAGATCTTATAGAAACATATAGGATTATGAAGGGTATGGATAGGATAGATGTAGGAAGGCTTTTTGAGCTGGCCGGGGAAACTAAAACCAGAGGACACAGTCTCAAGATTCGGGGGAGTAGATTTAGGACAGAGATGAGGAAAAATAGTTTTTCCCAGAGAGCAGTGAATGTTTGGAATTCTCTAACCAGGGAAGTGGTTGAAGCTGCTTCATTAAACATATTTAAAATTCGGTTAGATAAATTTTTACATGATAGAGGAATTAGGGGATATGGGGAGAAGGCAGGTAGGTGGAGTTAGGTCATAAATTAGATCAGCCATGATCGTATTGAATGGCGGAGCAGGCTCGATGGGCCATTTTTGGCCTACTCCTGTTCCTACTTCCTATGTTCCTATTCAAGAACGGGGTTGTGGTTGAGGAGCTATTTGAAATGCACCTTCCAGTAGCAGACAGCCTCACTGACCTCAACAAGTTCACCTTCATTCTGGACTCTCAATGGACAGACCCTCAAGGGTTTGAGCTGTTGGCCTGGACATGCTGATAACCATGAACTGTGGATCTTTCAGCAAGTTTGTGGAGTTTCTGCACCCTTTCCACCTATTCTCTTCTAGGTCTGGTTAAATATTTTCTATTAATCTAGAGGCTGTTATTTCTGCTGCCTTTTCTCCAAAGCATGGTGGAACTTTCAATCCTGGAACAATTTCTGGAAGTATTCAATTTGTATTTGTGATAGAACAATATAGCACAGTACAGGCCCTTCAGCCCATAATTTTGTGCTAACCAAATGAAACCTAAAGAAATTAAACCTTTCCTTCCTTTTACCCTTAACTTTCGATTTTTCTTGTATCCCCATTGTACCAGCCTCTCCCAGCACCCCTGGCAATGCATTCCATGCATTCACTACTCTCTATTTAAAAAAATAAACATACCCTTGATATCACCCTTAAACTTTTCTCCCCTCACCTTGTACACATTCCCTCTATTCTCACCCTGGGAAAAGGGTATGCTGCACAGCCTAATCCATGCCCCTCAATCTCATAGACCTCCAAGTTACCGCTCATCCTGCTCTCCAAAGAGAAAAGCTGTAGCTCTGTTAACCTTACCCCAATCCAGGCATCATTCTCATAGATCCCCTCTGCACCCTCTACATAGCTTCCACATCATTCCTGGAACAAGGTGACCAGAATTGAACACAATATTCCAAGTGTGGTCTAATCAGAGTTTGAGAGTGGCAATGTTACCCCATGGCTCTTGAGCTCAATCCCCCACCTAATGAATGCCATAAGCCTTAACTACCCTTTCACCTGAGAGTGGTGAAACTCTGGAAGATGCTACCACAGGTTGCTGTGGAGGCCAGGTCATTGTGTGTATTTAAGACAGATTGCTAACCTGACCATTCAGACAGCTAGCAAAGGTTATGGGGAGAAGGCTTGGGAGTGGAACAGAGAGAGAGATAAGCTTATGATGGAATGGCAGAGTAGAATCAATGGGCCTATCCAGTGGTCTTTTAATTTGCACAGAAACAGAGAAATCTCAGGATTTGGACCCCAAGATTCCTCTGTTTAAAAGTCCTACTATTAACTGTTTACTCTGCTTTCAAGATTGATCTTCACACTTATCTGGATCACAATCTACCACTCTTCCACCAAATTCTGCATCCAGTCTATATCCCATTTTAACCTACAAGATTCTAAACTGTCCACATCATCTCCATCCTTGGCATCATCTGCAAACTCACTATACACAGACGACCGTGTGGCTCGGTACAACAATGACACCATCTACAAATTTGCCAATAGTACCCCTGTAGTGGGTTGTATAAAGAAAGGTGACAAGTCAGCATACAGGAGGGAAATTGAAAACTTAGCTGAATGGTGCACCAACAATAACCTCTTACTCAAAGTCACCAAAACTAAGGAGCAGATTGTTATCTTCAGTAAGGGAAAACAAGAGGTATACAATCTAGTGATCATAGGGGGAAATCAGAAGCAGAGAGGGTGAGCAAGTTTAAATTCTTGGGAGTCATCATCTTGGTGAATCTTTCCCAACTCACTAATGGGATCGTGAAGAAAGCACGTCAGCACTTTACTTCCTCGGGAATTTGTGGAGGTTTGTTACAACATCAGAAACCTTGGAAAATTTCTGCAGATGTGTGGTGGAAAGTGTGCTGACTGGCTGCATCGTGGTCTGGTGTTGGAACACCAATGCCCCTGAGCACAAAGCCCTCCAAAAGGTAGGGGACACAACACACAGGGCATCACAGGCAAAACCCTCCCACTATGGAGAACATCTCCAGGGAATGCTGCTGTCGGAGAGTAGCAGCCATCGACGACCCACACCACCCAGAACACACTGCTTTTGCTGCTGTCATTAGGATAGAGGTATAGGTGCCACAAGACTCACCACCAGGTTCAGGAACAGCTGTGACCCCTCTACCATCAGACTCAACAACAGGGACTCTTATTTGTGCACTTTGATTTAAAAAAAATTCTTTCTATTGCACAGTTTGTTTACATTATATTTACACTTTGTTTACATCATTTTCTGTGTAGTTTGTTTTGCACTGCCAATAAGTGGTGGTTCAGGCTCACCTGCAGAAAAAGAATCTCAGGGTGCTATGTGATGTCATGCATGTACTCCGACAAGAAGTCGGATCTGAAAATTACTGACCCATTCCTCAACTTCATCATCCAGGTCATTTATAAAAATCACTAAGAGCAGAGTCCCAGAAGAGATCCCTGCAGAAATCCACGAATTTTCTATCTCCAGACAGAATATGTTCCATCTGCTATTATCATACTCTGCTTTCTTGCAGAGAGGTCAATTCAGAATCCACACAGCCAAATTTCCATGGATCCCAGATCTCATTACTTTCTGAAAGAGTCTACCATGGGAGACCTTGTCAAACATCTTACTAAGATCCATGTACACCGCATCTGCTACCCTACCTTCGTCTATTTCTTTTGTTACTTCCTCAAATAAAAACCTGTTCAGCTTGTGAAGCATGACCTACCCCTCGTGTGATATGGCAGCTCAATATTATGTACCATCAAATACCACATCAGTGAACTACTTATTTTTGTAGTATCTTTTGCTTTATTAGCCAAAGACAATGAAGTTTGCTTTTGCTGACTTACAGTTCCGTGGAGGTGAGCCAACCTCCTAAGTGTTCATTTTACCCACGTGGACTTCATTACTTGGTGAATAGCATCAAATCATATCCTACCATAAGACACTGAACAGTTCACTTTCAGGAGAAATCAACAAGTAGTAGTGGCTTACCTTCCCTCACCCATGAGATCAGGCTCACAATGCCAGTACTTGAAAATCTGAATCCAACATCGCACTTTCCCAATACATGGTCAGCTCATTTTCTTAGAATAGAAGGACCTCATGATTTAATCTAGGCTGAGATTTCAGACATCCTGAGGGAGTGTTGGGTATCTGATCATTACACCTTTCACATCAGATATTAAGTGGAGACTTCGTCTCCCCACTCAAGCAGCAATGACCCTGTTCTATCAACTTGGCAAAAATCAGAACAAGACCAGGTTAATATCCAGTCCTGCTTCTAGGTAAAGTGAGGCACACCAAGTCAACAACATTCCAAAATTAATCCAATCGATATGGAGCCATTTGGTCAAATCTGGTGCAGAACAATACTTAACATGCTAAGGTGAACTGTGCACCTCTTTACTCCCGCAGAGATCTCCACAGAAATATTCATTTTATGCCATGATCTCCGTTCTTTAAATGAGACTATTGATCACAAAACTGAGATGTTGCCAGAAGATGCAAGTAAATGGAGCAAGATTAATTTTTTTCCCACATTACCATTAGTACGCGGTGACCCATAAAAACAAGATGGAGGGATTATTGGTCCACCATCTTGTAATAATGGGGGAGGGGGTCACTTTGGCATACACTTGGGATTCTGAATTTATAGTCTCTTGGGAACAAGGTCTCTCTATCAGGAGAAATCTTTTAGCCTATTCCCTCTATTGAGGGGGAGACCGAGAATGCCAGGAAAGGACATTTTTGGTAGGTGCTTTCTTTGTCCTGCTTTCCAAGCCCAACCTCGCAATCTTCAGATTCTAGGCCAACTTGCCACTGTTGTGGCTGTCTTCAGCTTGCAGGGTAGTACAGCATTCAGCACCACATTTGGAACATTTTGCTGGCTTCCCCCTTCGCAAGCCCCATCCCTCGGACCACTGGAAATCTCCAGCCGTCTCCCTTAGGATAAGTGCGTTTTGCCTTCCTCTGAAACACAGAACTTATCATGAGAAAATTCTCCCCGTGTTCCATAACAAGCAGCACATTGAAAGAATGGAGCTCTTTCCTCTTGACGGAAAGGTCTATGCTCTGATGTGAACAAGAATTAATGACTGCCTGCACTTGTGCAAAGACTGCACGACTGGCAATTTCTCATGCCTGGGATCACACCTCTTGAACACAATTTCCTATCCAAATCTAGAACCTGGGTGACATTCAGTGTGCAAATTGGGATAGACTGCACAGATCCAAGTTGGAAAGCACCCATCTGACCTTGTGTTCTGTGCAGAAAACTGAACACAAGAGCATAACCAGAGGTCCTTATACAAAATGTCAGCCATTTGAGCCTTCAAATTCATTGTTGATTGAAGCAATCCTGACAGGATGGGCATACCTTTACATTCTGTTCCAAGGACCCTGACCTAGCCCTATGGACAGAATAGTCTCCAACCATGAAGTACTGTCAATTGTGTCACCACCCACTTGATGAACACCTCAACAGCTGAAGAGTAGAGAAAGCACACCATGGAATTTGGTGGGAAATGACAACTAGAACACAGACCCAAATGGTGCAATGCAATTTTTAGTTTACCTCCAAGTAGCTCAACAAAATCTTGAATACATTTTTGTTTAAGACAAATGATTTTGAAATGCCATCCTACACTTTTTGTTCCTGCTGGAATGCAATTTCAAACCATTGATGCGTGGGCGAGAATGCACGATCCACTAACATTAATTACTCGAGTCCATTGTGGAGTGAATCATTGATTCGTGAGATGCTTTAACTGACTGAATCCTTGTATTTGATAGGTGGTGAAACTAGATTCAATGGTAATTTTTAAGTTGGATATAAACTTGTACAGAAAACATACTAAGGGGTGGAGAAAGAGCAAGAGTGTAGATTAAAATTTCGCAAGCTTTCAAACAGCTGCCGTGAATCTCTGCAGTTTAGAGTTTAAGATTTTGGTCTTTTCTAATCATGGACAAAGACAATTTGAATACTGATTTTTTTTCCATTCTAGGTGTTGACGCAGTAAATGAAAGGAGACAGCCAGGAACGTGATCCCACTGAGATAACCACATCAATAATTTCACAGAGCATCAGGGAGTTGATTTACATCTGATTGCTTGTAAAATTCAAGATCTGGATGTAATTTCCTCAATGTTGATACGTAACATTGTTGCTTAGTAGCTCATATGGTAACACTATCTTTCAATTAATTTGTGTTTGGGGTCAGAGATATTAACTCGCTGCTCAAGTACCAGGGCACAACACGTCAAGGTGTTGTAGGTGAGGAGAGGTCAACAAAACAGAAGGAAACCGAAACAGCAAGTATGTAGTGTATAATTAGTCACACTGGCAACCCACACAGAGGCAACAGAGAAGACAAAATACAGCAAACTACAAACAAAAAAGTTGCCTGTGACACACGGCAGCTGGCACTCCAAGAGAAACCAGCATAGTTATTCAGGCCAAGCACCTCCCATCGGAACCATAGGATATTCAAACGTTTAAGCAAACTAAGAGGTGAGTTTAGAAAAAAGAAAAATGACCAAAAGGGAGTGGGTGGTGAGATTGATCAGCCAACAAAAGGAGGCAATAACCTACTGCAAAAGGAGGCAGCTGTGGGCAACCAAGTGAGGTGGCTGAGGGGGGTGCTCTGTGGTTAGTAAGGGATTACTTAAGGTGGTGCGTTAGTGGGGAAAACCAATTGAGAACCACTGTGTTCAAGTTTTGCAGATTCAAGCATTTCCAGATTTGAACGCACAGTATTTTTTATTTTTTTTTAAAGTTAGCACTAAAGGTCTACCAAATTATCATCTTGGTTCTTTCTGGATAAATAACACTTTAAAGTCTTAATAGTGAGATGAGAGAACACCACTTCAAATTCTACATAGATCATCTGCTTCAACACACAAATAATAGAAAGTAAATGCCACATTCTATGGAATTGCATCAAATTCCCACTCTTTGCCCCAGCGCTGCCTGGAGAAACGAGCAGTGGTTACAACCAAAAAAATACATCCTCATTTGGAGATCATATGACAGCCATGAACTTACTCGAAAGACAAGGTGTTTCATGAAACAAACACCAATTAGGGGTAAGGCAGCTCATTTTAGAGCCTGGACCAGTGCATGGAATTGAGGTATTGTGGGCTTTAGAGACACTCTCCAGAACAACGTAGACTTATGCAGTTTCTGATGGACCACTTGTCCCTCTCTTCCAAAACGCTTTGCCTCCTCCCCCCCCTCCCCCTTCGGAGCCTCCCCCTCCCCCTTCGGAGCCTCCCCCTCCCCCTTCGGAGCCTCCCCCTCCCCCTTCGGAGCCTCCCCCACCCCCTTCGGAGCCTCCCCCTCCCCCTTCGGAGCCTCCGCCCCCCCCTTCGGAGCCTCACCCCCCCCCTTCGTAGCCTCCCCCCCCCTTCGGAGCCTCCCCCCCCTTCGGAGCCTCCCTCCCCCTTCCCCCTTCGGAGCCTCTCCCCTTCCCCCTTCGGAGCCTCTCCCCCTTCCCCCTTCGGAGCCTCTCCCCCTTCCCCCTTCGGAGCCTCTCCCCCTTCCCCCTTCGGAGCCTCTCCACCTTCCCCCTTCGGAGCCTCTCCCCCTTCCCCCTTCGGAGCCTCTCCCCCTTCCCCCTTCCCCCTTCGGAGCCTCTCCCCCTTCCCCCTTCGGAGCCTCTCCCCCTTCCCCCTTCAGATCCTCCCCTCCTGGCCCTGGAATCCCCTTCTGTGGCAAACATCTTTGCCACATCTACTCTGTCAAGGCCTTTCAGCAGTTGAAATGTCTCCAAGAGGTTTCCCCCCCCCTCATCTTTTTGTTCTCTGAGTACACTCCAAGAATTGACAATCACTCCTCCTATGCCAACCCTTTAATCCCTGGTATCATTTTAGTAAATCTTCTCTGAACCCTCTCCAACAGCAGCAAGTCTTCAAATAGGTCACCCAAAATTGCACACAGTACTCGAAACGTGGTCTTTGAGCAAGGGTCTATGATCAATATGCCAGGTTGTGAGTGACCCAATGACATCAACACCAACAGGGAGAACTGGAAACCAAACGAAGTGGCCCATTTTCGCAAATTAATGGCTCAGTAATGCATGACAAATAGATTTTAAATGGTAGCAATGAATAGGTTAATTTCTCAATAAGGTGAGACAAGCCTTTCCTATCTTCTGTGGTGGAAAAGTCAGAGGGGAGTTCAATTGCAGGCATGAAGGACAGGCGGACAAGTGTATGCTCAATGCCAGCAAAAGCTACACAATAAATCTTTCGAGTCGAGCACACTAAATCATTCACTCCCCAAAAGAATGCAAAATTAAAGACAGGGGGACTTTCATCAAACATCACAAACACCCAAGATGGGGAGAGAAAGTGTTCTGAGAGCACTGTTGAATTAAAAGGAACACCGCCATTAAGGCAATGGACCAATGCGAACCTGGCTGGTGGTGGCAATTGTTAGTACATTCACGTGGCACTGATGGGCTAGACTGATCTAAACCAAATAATTATTTGAGCAGTGAAGCTCGGTGCCTCTGATAGAGAGATAGGGGGAAAAAAAAATCACCCCGAGGCCAGCTGCTATCCAGGGCTTTCTGCTGGTAGACGAGATCAACACTCAGGGAAGACAAAAAACATTTGTGTTAACTGTAGCTATCCATAGAAAGAGGAAAACATTAGGAAACCATTTGCCTCCTCCCCCAAAAGAATATTCTAAACAGGAAGGACTAAGATTTCATTTTTTTTTGTACATCAGAAGAGTGAATTAGATATTAAATGGGCCATTTGTTCTCTTTGGTGGAGATATGAGTTAATTGCAAGGAAAAACACAATGATTTGAAGGGCAGAACAGACAAGATGGGCTGAATTGTTTAATTCTGTTGAAAAGAGGAATAATAGTCAAAAACAAATGACCACAAATGCAAGATAGCAAAAACCCCAGATTCAAAAGATCAGAGATAAATTCATAGTTGCAGTTAGTGCAAGAAAAAAAAAGTGTAGTCAGATCTCATTGTGGACCCAGAGAAGTTTATGTAGTACAGGGAAGCAAAAGAGCCTGATAGCCATTAGATCAAAGCAGTTCTTAAATTTAAGTGTGGTACTTCAGGCTTCTGTACCTTCTGCCTAAGGGCAGAGAGAAGAAATTGTGACCAGGGACCTTTATGATGTCAGCTGCCCTGAAGGATAAATACTTTCAATAGGTGGGAAGTTGATGGGCTAGGCAACTTTTTGCACTCCAGGGCATTCAAGTTTCCAACCCAGACAGCAAATGCAACCAGAGTAACACCCGTGGGTGTTCGACAACACGCCGAATCTTCCAAGACTTGGTAGAAAGTAGAGGCCTTTGTCACCGTTGCCTTGATGTGTTGATTCCAGAAGAGGTCGTCTCATATGATGCCTCCCAGGAAATTGAAGGTACTAATCCTCTGCACCTCCATCAATAAAGATGGGCATTAGTCCCCTCAGCTTAAAGCTTACAATAAGCTCCTTGATCTCCCTGATATTAAGTTTTTCTTTAAATTATTTTAAAACTATTTGGAAGAGAAGGGAATTCTCCACGATTTCTTGACAAAACAAATTTCACAGGACAGGCCTTTATCAGAACGCCATTCATGGAAGACCCTCAGCACCACATTTCCTACAACAGAGAGGACAGTCAAAAGCAACCCAACGCTCTATGACCTCAAGCAATCATTATATTTCTTCCTCCATTTGAGAAGGGGAGGTCAGAGCACAAGTACGATAAACCCTAGCTCCCCGCTTTCCCCCCCCCCCCCAAAGATTAGTGATTAGACTCACAAAACAATGATTTGTCATTTCAGTCAGTTCCAGGCATTTTACAGCAAATTAAAATCCTTCAGGAACTGAATAAAATTGGGAGTTAGATAAAAAATGTAAAACAGAAATATGGCCACATGATCCAAACTACAGGGTTAAAAATGTCACCATGAAAATTGGAAACATCAATGAATTCAACATCCAAGAGGATTTATTTACCCCCAAAACTCTGCTTATTTCAATGATCCACAAGGATTGCATTTTATTTTGTACTTTAACGCTTCAATTTGAATTCTTGTGATTTAAGCGTGCATTGGAAAAATTAAAAGAAACTGAACACCAGATTTAGAGCACAGTCAAACCTGCAACTCACTCAGTCCACAAGCCCCTGATCAAGAACAACCACACCAGTCAAGAATAGTAAACAAATTTCGTAAGTAGGGAGACCATCACCCCCTCCTGATAAAGGGTCTCCCATTTATATTTGATTTGTGACTGACGCACAGTAAGCTAATCTGCCTCAGATGGAGTTTCGTCAGTAAGTGAACCTTCTGCACACCAGTTGTAGTGTAGAGCAAGAGCTTAGTTCTGAAGACTGCAATTCTGTGGAAAATCAATCTAGAAATATTTAGGAAACTGAATTGACATTAGACTGCACAGATCCACTTTGTTCTCCAAACATTATCCTTCAAAGTGTACTTGTATACAAATATACAATTTTTTAAACTTCAGCAGGACTCCATATTAAATTTAAACATCAACATACAGCACAGTAAAAGGCCATTTCAACCCATGAGTCCATCTCATCCAATTACACCCAATTTCCTACAACAACTTCTGTACCTGCAGAAGAGCTTGGGGAAAGGACAACACCTCGCCGACTGTCAATCAGCCAACCTGAACAGACCCAAGTCCCACCCGGTCGGGCGTCAATGTTGTATAGTCTTTTGGTTTTGTGTGTTTGCTTCTGACCGACAGCACACCACAGGCTGGGGGCTGGGGGCTGAATAAATCAAATGAAATAAATAATTATAATGTAACAGGAAAAAAGTTTCAAATATAAAAGTAAATGTCTCTGAAGAATGAGAACAAATATCCAGCCAGCTTTGGGGGGGGGGGGGGGTGTGGTGGCCTTGGTCAGGCTTTGCTTGTAGCAGCTGTTTGAATAAAGTTGTGTGAAACAGCAATGGTGCCACCCAGGTTGAAGAGCTGGTCGCTGGGGTGACGCTCATACAGTGTCTCCTTATCCCCACTTAGTAAGAGTTGCTCCATTCAGAGGTGGTGGGAGGGAGGGTTAATTATCTACAATGTTATTGTTCATCTTTCGGGCGGCTCCGTGGAGGGGGAGGAACCTGCAGATGCAGCGACGGTTAAATATTTTCAAAGAATGTAATCGAAAATAAAGCTTTAAGATTTATATGTTCATGCAAGTGAAGTTTGTTCAGTGTAAGTACATATAGTATTTTTGTCTTTTAAACAGTTTATTCTTAATGCAGGTGTATTAGTGAGACATTGTAAGAGTGAATCTCAAGCAACCGGAAAATTCACTTATCCGACAGCTGCCAATCCCACAGGTACTGGATACTGAGGATCTTACTGTGTTACCTTCAATAATGCATGCAAAGAAATTGATTCAATTTTAATTTTAATAAGTATCAATAAGAGAATCTCAAATGCTGCAATAAACTTAGGGAGGCCTAATAGAGTGTAGGTGAACAAATGTATTGGAAAGCATCCAACATTAGGAGAGAGGTGCTATGGACTGTGAGAGGAAGACATCTGGTGGATAGTTTTTTTGAGTTCCATGCATGATGCTGTTGTCAAACCAGCAACTATAATCAATTCCACACAGCAGTGGGAAGCTCTCAGTCGTTGTTTGATAAATGTTTGACCCCAGCATTTTAGCTTGAGCTATCTCAATGGAATTTTGATCTAGGTCCCTAATTAAATGTACCAGCCTTGAAGTTTGACTGTGATTCCTCCACCTCCGACCATAAATTTACTCGCGGATCAATGAAATGGCAGAAAGATGACTCAGTGAATCTTTGTGTCATGACGCTGCTCATCCTGCACTTGCGGCTATCCTGCCAGATCATTCATTTTATTGCGGCAAATGGTATTGGTGGTACACCATCTAGGGCAGGATTATTATTAGCAATGCTTATAGCAAACTGCAACTTTAACAGTTACAGTGTATAATCTCATCAATTGGCGATCAACTCCTCATCATCCTCCAACCAGATGGCTTTACCACCCACCCCCCTCTCCCTCTCCCTCTTTTCATGGAGCCAAAAATCAATGATTACCTTTCCTCTTATCATATCCAATGAGCACCTTCTACCCTCCCCCCCGCCCCCCCCACTCCATTTTTCCCCCTTAATCGCTTACATTTAATGAAGACGCCGGTGTGGTGATATGACCACCAGCCTACTGCAGGGGGCGATCTCTGTACCTGCAGGAAGACCACCTAAAGGGCTGACTCCACCTGGTCAGCTGTCAGTCAGCCAACCTGAATAGACCCCCACCTAGGGCGCTGACTCTACCTGGCCAGCTGTGAATCAGCCGACCCGAATATAGACCTGAGCTAGCCCCTCCTGAACCTGAGTAAAGCCTGTTGTACAGTCTTTTGAGTTTGTGCTGGGGCTGGGGCTGTGTTGGTTTTCTCCAGGTGTTCCATTTCCCTCTCCCCCTGCAAAACATACAGGGCTTGCAGGTTGATTGGTTTATTTGGGCTGGAAGGGCTAGTTACCATCCTGCACATCCCATTGAAATTAAATTTTTAAAAAATTAATTTATTTTGTTCATTAACCCATCAAACTCTGCCACTTTTTCCGAGAGTCAGGAAGGATCTCTCATTGGCTTTCAGCTCACTGCTCGTCACAGTGACCTGACCACAGGGGTCTCTACTCTCCCCCCCCACCCCGAAGTTGGATCAAGTTCTCTGCACTGAACAACCGTCCACACACCCAGCCCTCACCCTCCCTTACACTGGGAAGGCATCCCAATCTCCATCTTTGCAACAAGAATCTCTGCCCTCCGAATGAGAGCTCACCATTTAATTAGGGGAAAAAAAACATATTCCCCAACCACCCTAATGTCTACTGGATTCACCCAACACAAAAGTTATTGGGTTACAAACCATTCACTCCTAACAGTGACAAACTGTTCAGGATCACACAATATAGACTGACTTTTTCAGTACAAAGCCTACCTGCCTCAGTGAGGCAAACCAAGGAAGCGATAGCATCACCTGTTGAAAAATGACTGACAGTTTTAATTCACCATGCAGTCACCAACAAGCTGAGAGCCAGCATTTATGGTCACCTGCAGACTGCTTCAGAAAAAGCAAATTGCTTTTTTTACCCACTTTGCTCTTTGTATCCAGGTGAGTTTGATACAGATGAAACAAGGCCTAATTAGACCTTGTTTCCAGCACCATGCACTGTTCTCATTAAACCTAATGATTGAGCCACTTATCTGTTTTTGGAACCAGCTGTGCTATGTCCTTTACAGATTTAATATCAACACACCAGCAGCTTTAAGGGCCTCTCATTGGCCTGGAGACTAGATGGCCACTTGGTGGCAACTCGAGTCTCCGCGACGTCTCCTGGAGACTAGCTGGGTCTCCGGGAAGTCATGGGAAATTCTAGCATGCTCGATTTTTTTGGAGACTTTTTCCAGTCTCCAGCAGGTCTCCATCAGTTGCGGTGATGTGGCGGAGACTAATTTTGTCCGTGACGTCTCCGAGACCTGCTGGAGACCAAGGAGAAGTTGCAGCAACGTCACGGAGATGTCTCCCCAGTCACGGACAAAATTAGTCTCCATGACATTGCCACAACTGAGAAGATGTCCCCGCGATTTCTGGGCGAATTGGTTGTCTGGAGACATCTCGGTCGTCGCCCTGGCGTCGCCTTGGTGAGAGCGCAAGCCATTTTATGGTCTCCCGAGTTGCCGCGACTGATCAGTCTCCGCCAATGAGATACCAGTGTTAAGCAAATGGGTGAAACATTTGTTGACAGAATTTTAAATCCTATTTTTGGGCATCATATTCTAACTTTGCTCCAGTGCCAAATTGGGGAATGTTTCTAGGAATAATGGGATGTGGATGCTTACCTGTGATTCTTTGAATATTATGGCACAGTAAACAGGCCCTTCTGGTCTGCACCAAATTATTATTCTGCCTTGTCCCACTGACTTGCACCCAGTCCACATCCCTCCATTACCCCTCCCATCCGTGCACCTGTCCTGACACAATGAGCTCGTGATTCACTTTCTGTTGCTGGGGATTTCCTTTCTGCTGCAGAACCTAAATAACAGGACCAATGGTTTTATTTCAACAGGGCTTGCAAGAAATTTGAGACAGCAGGATTCTACTGGATTTTTGCAGTGGAGAGAAGTGACCCAGATCAGTCATCAACGTATATCCTAAATTGGAGCTCAGGGACAGACAAAGCCACTCGCCCTCAAAATGAGAGCCGAGAAATGGGATCTAAGATACCTAAGGATCGTCCCAGTGTAAACAGTGAATGGGGTAGACAACAAGAGATTTGTCTAAATGGGTGTTTGATTGTCAGCACATTTTCACCAGTCCAAAGGGCCTATGGTATTCTGCTTTCTGATTAGAAATGACCCTTTGGTTAATTGACCTTTATGTTGGGTTTAGTGTGGCACGGTTAGTGCAACGCTGTTACCGTGTCAGCAACCTGGGTTCGGATCCAACGCTGTTTGTAAGGAGTATGTATGTTCTCCCTGTATCTGCATGGATTTCCTCCAGGTATTCTGATTTCCTTCCACCCTTCAAAACATACACAGTGTGTAGGTTAATGGGGTATTTGGGCAGCTCGTGCTCATGGGCTGAAAAGGGCCTGTAACCCTTCTATATGTCTAAATCAAAAATTAAATAAAACCTATAGCTGATCATTCCCCTAAATCCCTCCCAATAACCCAGTATAAAGCCAGATCTACTGCTCTCCTGCTGTCCATTGAATGATGGTTGGATTTAATGATGTGCACTGAAGATTTGCAGCACTCCACTAGGTAGCATTCCCCTTCTTGTTACTAGCACCCTCCGATGCATTTGATGATTGATTTTCATGACCACTCTTGTTCGATGAGCAGAGGGCTTCAACCTCAAATGAAGAGTCTCCTGATTAACCTTCCTCTCCTCCACCTCAGAGCAAACTGTGTGACTGCTGCAAACAGTAGGCTAGAGCCGCGTGGTTCCCAACCCTTTCCTTTCCACTTTAGGTAATCCCTATACCATTGGTGCTCTGTGATTAGTCAAGGATTACTTAAGGTGGGAAGGGAAGGTTGAGAACCACTGCTCTAGACCCAATTGTTACTGAAATATTTTGCTTGACAAAAATTGTCATTGGCCCATTTCCTTGGGAGGTCTGAAACCGTGCACATAACGCGTCAATGAGGGATGATTAAAACAGGGGTTTTCAACCTTCCCACCCTCATACCACCTTAAGCAATCCTTGACTAATCACAGAGCACTGATGGCATAGGGAGTGCTAAGGGTGGTATGTGAGTGGTTGAGAACCACTGGACTAGATGTTAAACTCGGCTCTTCTTGTTCAGTCTGTGCAAAAGTAATGCATTTATCTTTTACATTCTCCTTCATGTCCTTTTGTAATAATTTTCTAATCTTTCTGCTACTTTTTATTAGTGCATTCACTCTGCTTTTGCCACCTTCAGAATTCTCCTCTCGCTTCTCTCGTGTGTTTTTAGTCGAGCATGTCCGAAATGATCTCCCTCTTTCTGGATGTAACTGAACTTAAAACCTGTTCATATCATCATGCACCTTCCTTGATTATGAGGCAGGTGAGTTACTTCAAGGGACGACAGCCAAGCTGGGAACAACATCGGACCAGTACGTTACTTCCACTCATCTCATTCCCCATGCAATCTATTCCCTTAGACCTGTGAACTACGCACAGCGGTCATTGACAATGTCCGATTAATGTACCGGCCAGCACGTTTTTTGGGTTGAGGGAGGGAACTAAAGTGCTTGGATAAGAGGGTGCAAACTCCACAGAGACGACAAAAGAAGTCTGCATTGCATATGGGTCAAAGGAGCTGTGTGGCAGCAGTGCTGACTACTGTGCCGACCACTGATACACTGGGGTCTGTCTTTCTTTGTTGACAGAGGTTAGAAGAAATAAAATGTTTGGACTGGCAATTGTGGTTCAGGGAACAGCTGTGGAACAGTGTGTTCAGGAGACTGGCCGGCACCTGGAGTGACACCGAGATCATTAAGTGGCATTCGGCATTTCAGAGGCTTGTCCAAGGTGTTGATCTGGAAGTACTTCAGTCATCTGCTATCGGGTAGATGGTCAGTTTGGAGATTGGAGGTCTGAAAGACCCCAAGAATAGCTCTCTCTCTCTCTCTCTCTCTCTCTTGTCATGCACCTGTGTTCAATGATGGGATGGCAGTGAAGACCATTAATACCTTCAAGTTCCTTGGAGTCCACATGTTGAAGGACTTCTCCTAGAGCTACCTGTAGCATGTTGAATGACCCAAAGACTTGTTGACTCAAACCAAGGCTTTTATTAACAAAAGACTGGAGCGTAGTGCATCGAGGTTGACCAATCCAGACTGACCTGGGTCTGGTTAGGAGCAGCCCTTTATGACCTGCCGGTGGGCGTGGCTACAGCTCTCAGCCAATCACTACTACTATATGCAAATCAAGGTAACCGTGAATAAATCACGTAAGAATCTGTACTATCAAAGGAGATTCAGCATTCATCAAATACTCTATTGAACATCTACAGGTGTACTGTAGATGTTTGAACACAAATGCCCAGGAAGTCAAATGATACAAATCAATAATTGGTTATTTTTGTGCTTCCCTCATTAAAAAAAAATTGTTTCCATAGGAAAATGTGTAACTTAAATAAATTTCTAGCCAATTACCTAATAATGTGGTCTCAAACTCTTCTCGCCGCTATTTTTGGCAGAAGGTATGGAAGCCCTAGTTCCAGCATCTTCAAGAACAGCTTGATTGCAACAGATATCAGGCTCTTGAAACTCCCCTTAACTACACCAATCTGATCTGAAACGACTAAAGGTTTGTCTTGTGGCGGCGCGCGGCATCACCGCACACAAGGTGGCGTCCGAATGTGGCAATCTCGCCGGCTAAATCAGCTTTCTTCACGGGCTGCTGGCCGAACGGCAGGAACGCTGGCCTTTGCGGGCCGGCAAGTCGGTGACTTAATTTCCGCCGGAAGTGGCAGGACAACCAGGCCCAGCAGGCCTATATAAAGGCAGGGCGAGCCGTCAATAAAGTTAGTATCGCCCGTACTCACCTCGTGTCAGTATCCTGCTTTCACACACGCGCCACTGTCTGCTCTTTTACTTGGTCACGTATTCTGCACTAGGATTACTGTAATTATTTATTATTTGTCTTTTTAGTATCTATGGACTCTTTTTAACTTAAGTATACCAATATAGTTGGTTTTTTAAAGTTACTTTTGTCTTTTTTAAACAAAGTATTTGTTCATAGAAACATAGAAGAAGATAGGAGCAGGAGTAGGTCATTAGACCCTTCAAGCCTGCTCTGCCATTCAATGAGATCATGGCTGATCTTAAAGTTCAGTACCCCGTCCCCGCCCTCTCTCCGTAACCTTTAATATCCTTATACTGAAGAAATATATCTAATTCCCTCTTAAATAGATTTAATGAACCTGCCTCTACTGCCCTCTGTGGCAATGAATTCCACAGATTCACCACCCTCTGGGTCAAGAAATTCCTCCTCATCTCGGTCCTAAATGGTTTGCCTATTATCCTCAAACCCCGGGTTCTGGATTTTCCCATCCTTGGAAACATCCCATCTGCATCCAATCTGTCCAGTCCTGCCAGAATTTTATAGGTCTCTATGAGATCCCCTCTCAATCTTCTAAACTCCAGCGAGTACAATCCCAATTTGCGCAATCTTTCCTCATAAGTCATTCCTGCCATTCCAGGTATCAGCCTGGTGAATCGCCTCTGCAGCTAGTAAGAACTTTGATGCATATGTACCTTGTACAATTAATATGACAATAAAACTTTATTTAAATAGGTGTATCCTTAACTCCCTCTTATGGGAACATGTGTAATTACACAGGGCTGTTATATAACAACAACTTTTGCAATGTTGCTAACTGAATAATAGATACACTTGTCTCAAATTCTTTTCACTGCTTTGAAGGGGGTTGACCTATTTAACTTTAGTTAACACCTGTCAAAGAAGCTGACAAGACATTTTACATAGGATAGGAACTAGGTGATTACTTTAAATGTTGCTGTATAAGCTAGCATTGCACAAAAAGAATATTTTACTTCCTGATCTGTCATTTAATTAAAGTTCCCTTTTTAACATATTAGTTCGCATAAATTGGATTCCGCCAACACTGTCAGTAATTACGGTCCCGTTCCTTAATCATCAGAATGGAGACGCCATTGTAGTCAGAGTGGGTAAAATAGCAGAAAAAATGCCAAGTGGAGGCCTTCAAGGAAATGAATGTGCAAAATCTTCAGGTCACTGAGACTAATTGATCTGTTCAGATCATATTATTGACAATTTACTCTATTTTGTTGTTCTTAATTATTGTGGTGTTATTATGATCTATAATTAATACATTTGAACCATGGAATGCTACAGAAAACAGGCCATTTGGCCCCTCTAGTCTGACCATCATCTCCCTAGTCCCACTGACCTGCACCCATTCCATAACCCTCCAGACCTCTCCCATACATGTACCTATCCAATCTATTCTTAAAACGATTGAGCTCGCATTCACATCAGATGGCAGCTCATTCCACACTCCCACCACTCTCTGAGTGAAACCTTCCCCCTAAGCCTTTCCCCCTTCAGCCTCTCATATTTATCTCCCCCAAACACAGATCATAAAAATGGCTTTTTACACAGAGCTACTCAAGCCAATTTGTAATTCTCTCTCCAACCTGTCATCTCCTAAAGTCAGCCAAGGGTTATTTTGAATGAAATCATTTTATATTAGTTCGGGATCTTCGTTCTGAGTGAGGTGGAGGAGTTCTTCCTCACTACTGATATTTGTGGCTTAACTCTCAGACTATTTCAACATCGGGGAAAGGAGAGAAGTGATGCCAAACCATCATTGCTTTTCTTTTAACACCCTGTCTTTAGCAGAGGTGTACGTCGCACAAGGTAAATATCTGATACACCAGCCTCAATAGGTTCCTTGAAGCACCACATTTCTTTTGTTAACTCTGGGCATATCTTGGTCTGCTTGACTTTAAAAAACAATTCAGTTCTTTTCTTTCTCCTTTCAATTCCAAAGTTTGAAAATGTACCAAGATTATATTTTAAAGAAAAAAGGGGAATTATTCCTGGGACCAGCTAACCATTTGTACTGAAATCAATCAACTGTACTGAAGTCATATTGATTATCATCTGATTATTATGACATTGAGAGCTCATTGTGAATTAATTGTCTGTCTCCCTGTCTCATAGCAGTGACTAAACTTCCAAAGCATCTTATGCTTTGGCCCACTGAAAGAGCTCCGAACGTCTCTGCAAATACAATTTTTTTTTAAATTACAATTTCAGTCTTTAATGCACTTCCCTCCCACAGTCCATGAGTCTTTAGCCAATATTCAACCTTCTCTATTTTAATATTATGTCTTCTATAGTTGCTGTCTGATACTTAGTGTTGCCCCATTCTGGTTGTGGAGCTGAAGATTCTTTTAAAATTTCTTGTGATGAAGAAAAGAGAAGCCTTTTCCAATATAATTGAGCTTCCGTCCCCGATGTCTTCTCAGCTTTTTTTTCTCCTGCCCTCCCATCGATGTCCACCTTTGGCCTGTTGGCCTATGTTCCTCCCCGTCCCCTTCTCCTGCAGTTATTAGACGCCTGCCTGCTCGATGCTCAAATCTTGACGAAGGGCTCAGGCTCAAAATATCTCTGGAGTGACTAACTATCCATAAAAGCTGCTTGGAGACCAGGTGGGGCATGCACTAGGTTGCTGATGCATTCCAATTGATTCACCACAAAGTCCAGATGAGTTTTAAATGGTTTCTATATAAACACATAAAAGACGTAGCAATTTATAATAACAAAAATTATATTAACGACTGTTATAACAATCTTCTTCAACGTTCTACGTGGAAACGATCCATAAATAACAACATCCATAGTAACGAAATGTCTGCGATAACGTTCCATGATAACAGTCAACAACAAAAAAAATGTGTGCCTCACTCACCCTCCCTGAGGACCCCTGGATGCCACCTAATAAGGTAAGTGCACGCCTTTGGCTCCTACAATTACTTATATAGCTTTGCCTCCTATGGATGTTGCAGGACCTGCTGAGTTTCTCCAGCACTTCTGTGTATTAAGTAGAAAAATACCACAAGCTTATCAATATTGGAACAGGGAAAATAGATGCTAAGTGTTTAAGTGAAGATGTATGTACCAACTTCCTGTATTCTATTCGTGTACAATTTTTATTCACTTGGTTTAGATCATACTTTTGCAAAGCACATTGCACGTTACCCTGGACAACAATTCTTTTGTTTGCTTTTTGAAAAACAATTGGGGATTATGATAGACAACTTTAAGCTGAACAAACAATATAATTTTAGGGTTAACTCATCGCGTTGGAAGTTGGAGAAACATTAACTTAACTTTTTTATTGAACTTAACGTTTAAATGTATAATGATCCAGAAACATTGACCTAATTTAGGTAATTGACAATTGACCTAAAAATGTTTTGCCAATTATTTTCATTTGTACTCAGCATCTGATGCCTCTCTTGTCAGGAGTCCAACAATAGTCCATATCCAGCATTGATGGATTCCAGTTGCCCTGATACCATTTTTCCTTGGTCGCAGTGTCCTGGTGAAACCTTTCACCATGTTCGTCACTGACGGCACCAAGATCAGGAGGGAAGACGTCCAAGTGTGAATGCAGCAAGTGAATTTTCAGTGACATCTTGCCCTTCATGGTTTTGTATACTTGAAGTAGTCTCAAAATATGACAGTAAATCACAAAAAATGTTATATCTAAAAAAATGTATACGATAGGAAATTTTGAAAGTGATTTTCGTGATCGGCAGCCCATAATCCAAAAAATACACCCAGAAGTGTTCAGGAAGAAAAATCTTCTTTGAGCAGTGTCATCAAGGAGTCACGTGATGGAGTAGTGGCCGGTCAGGGAATACCA
This sequence comes from Narcine bancroftii, assembly GCF_036971445.1. Classification (NCBI taxonomy): domain Eukaryota; kingdom Metazoa; phylum Chordata; class Chondrichthyes; order Torpediniformes; family Narcinidae; genus Narcine; species Narcine bancroftii. Next base: position 160,755,916 of record NC_091470.1, read on the forward strand.
GCCCTCTCCGAAAAAGTTTAAAAAAACGCATAAAACACAAAGGTACAAGAGTAAAAATTAAAACAAAGTAAAAATAAATGTGAGAAGAAAATGGCAGCGAAGAGAGAAAAGTCGAAAACAACGGGAAGAAGAGAAGAAGAAAGAACGTCAGAAGAAGAAGGTGAAGGCCTTACCTGTCCGAGGAGGCCCACCGCGGAGAGAGAAGCCCGCTCCCTCAGGTCAGTGGAAGTCCCGAGCTCAGGACTACAAAAATGGCTCAAGGAGCCGAGTAAAAGTGCGCGACCACGCATGCGCGACTCCTCGATCTCCACAGCTGAGAGAGACACCTGCAACACAGCAACAGGTGCAGAACAGAGAAAATAACGACAACAAGAAAGAAAACAAGGAAACAACAGATGGTCAACCCAGAGGAAGAAGAAGAAGAACAGAAAGAAATGGAAAAAGAAGAGAAAGGCAAGACAATGGATATATCTTTTTTTAAAGAATATATGGAATCAGTGAAAGAATGGCAATTACAAGAATTTAATGAGATAAAAAGAAGAATTAAGAGTGCAGAAGAAAAAATGAATAAAATAGAAATGGTCATATCAGAGATAGCAAAAAGAGTGGATAATGTGGAAGAACAAGAAATAATTGTAGAAATGGAAGTAGAGGACTTAAAAGAGAAATTAAAAGAATCTAATAAAGTTAAAGAGGCACATGAGCTGTTAGCTCAGAAGATAGATATAATGGAAAACTATAATAGAAGAAATAATATAAAGATAGTGGGCCTTAAGGAAGATGAAGAAGGCAAGAATATGAGAGAATTTATAAAAGATTGGATCCCCAGCGTCCTAGGAAGACCAGAATTACAGGAAGAAATGGAAATAGAGGGGCACATGGAACATTAGCCCCGAAACCACAACCGCAGCAAAAACCAAGATCCATTTTAGTAAAATTCTTAAGACATACAACAAGAGAAAATATATTGGAGAAAGCAATGAAGAAAATAAGAGAAGACAAAAAGCCACTGGAATACAAAGGTCAAAATTTTTTTTTCTATCCAGACATAAGTTTTGAACTCCTGAAGAAGAGGAAGGAGTTCAATAAAGCAAAAACGATCTTATGGATAAAAGGATATAAATTTATATTAAAGTACCCAGCGATACTTAAAATAGTTATTCCAGGGCAACAAAACAGACTATTCTCAGATCCAGAGGAAGCATGAAAATTTGCAGAACAACTACAAAACAGACAGAGAGATGAAGAGATGTAATGAGAGTAAAAATGACCACGAACTATATGTATATAAAAAAAGAGTATAAGTAAGAACTAAGAAGGGAAAGAAAGGGAAGAAAGGAAGTAAGGAGGGAATTAAGAGAGTGACCTTTGATATATATGAAGATTAAAATCTTTTCTGGGGGAGCTGGGTGGGGAAGAATAACAGTCACTGCGAAATCACTTGACGCTTGTGAGCGGGTTCGCAAATCCAAATGGAAGGGGGAGATGTGGTTGCCTGACAAGGGACAAAGGACAACTCAGAAAGGGGAGGGACTATTGGGGTTAAAGGAATTTTAGATATGAGAATAGTGGAAATATTTTATGTTTTAGAAATGTTGTCTCATAAGGTGTTCAAAAAAAGAAAGCAGAAATGGATAAGAAGGGAAGGTGGTGATGAGGAAACGGAAAGGAAAGATAAACAAAGTATGAAATGACTATGTTGAACTATATGACTTTAAATATTAATGGAATACATAAACAAATCAAAAGGAAGAAACTGTTAAATTTACTGAAAAAAGAAAAAATTGATATAGCATTCGTTCAAGAAACACATCTAACTGAAGTGGAACACAAGAAATTAAAGAGAGATTGGATAGGACATGTAACAGCAGCATCATATAATTCAAAAGCCAGAGGAGTAGCTACATTAATCAACAAAAATGTACCAATCAAAATAGAAGAGGAAATAATAGATCCAGCAGGGAGATACGTAATGATAAAATGTCAGATATATTCAGAATTTTGGAATTTACTCAATGTATACTCACCTAATGAAGAAGATCAAAAATTTATGCAAGATATCTTTTTGAAGATAGCAGATACGCAAGGGAACATACTAATAGGAGGGAATTTTAACCTTAATTTGGACTCAAACATGGATAAAACTGGAAAAAAAACTAACAGAAAGAACAAAGTAACCAAATTTATAATTAAATCGATGCAAGAAATGCAACTTTTGGATATATGGAGGAAACAACACCCAAAGGAAAAGGAATATTCATATTATTCGGGTAGACACAAAACATACTCAAGGATAAACCTATTCCTGTTATCAGCCCACATTCAAGATAGAGTAAGAAAAACAGAATATAAAGCTAGAATATTATCGGACCATTCACCCTTGATATTGACAATAGAGTTAGAGGACATCCCTCCAAGAATGTATAGATGGAGATTAAACTCCATGCTACTTAAAAGGCAGGATTTTAGAGAATTCATTGAACGAAAAATTAAAATGTACTTTGAAATAAATACGGAATCAGTGAAAGATAAGTTTATACTATGGAATGCAATGAAAGCGTTCATTAGAGGGCAAATAATAAGTTATGTAACCAAGATGACGAAGGACTATAATCAGGAAACAGAGCAGTTGGAAAGGGAAATAGTAAATATAGAAAAAGAATTAGCAATGAAGGAAGATACAACTAAAATAAGAGAATTGGCAGATAAAAAAATAAAATATGAAACACTACAAACATATAAGGTGGAGAAGAACATAATGAAGACAAAACAGAAATATTATGAACTAGGGGAAAAAGCGCACAAAATTCTAGCATGGCAGCTTAAGACAGAACAAGCTAAGAAAATGGTATTGGCATCAAGGAAAAAAGACAAACAAATCACATATAATCCAACGGAGATCAATGAGAACTTTAGAGAATTCTGTGAACAATTATACCAAACTGAAAACGAAAGGAAAGAAGGGAAAATAGATGAATTTTTAACTAAAATTGAACTACCAAAATTACAAATAGAGGAACAAAATAAATTAGCAGAACCATTTGAAATAGTAGAAATACAAGAGATAATAAAAAAACTGCCAAATAATAAAACACCAGGAGAGGATGGATTCCCAATAGAATTCTATAAAACATTTAAAGATTTATTAATTCCTCCCCTCCTGGAAGTAATCAACCAGATTGACAAAACACAAAGCTTACCAGATTCATGTAAAACAGCAATAATTACAGTAATACCAAAGCAAGGGAAAGATCCACTCGCACCAGCATCATATAGACCAATATCATTACTTAACACAGATTATAAGATAATAGCTAAACTACTAGCAAACAGATTAGCAGATTATGTACCTAAAATGGTAAATCTAGACCAAACTGAATTTATTAAAAAAAGACGCACAACAGACAATATTTGTAAATTTATTAACTTAATTCATGCAGTAGAAGGGAGTAAAGCACCAACAGTAGCAGTTGCTTTAGACGCAGAGAAGGCCTTTGACGGAGTAGAATGGAATTATTTATTCAAAGTATTGCAAAAATTCAGTTTACCAGAGAAGTATATTAATTGGATTAAAGCATTATATAAGGGGCCATTGGCGAAAGTGACAGTAAATGGATATATATCAAAGCAATTTCTCTTTCTTCTCTCTTTGGCTTGGCTTCGCGGACGAAGATTTATGGAGGGGGTAAAAGTCCACGTCAGCTGCAGGCTTGTTTGTGGCTGACAAGTCCGATGCGGGACAGGCAGACATGGTTGCAGCGGTTGCAGGGGAAAATTGGTTGGTTGGGGTTGGGTGTTGGGTTTTTCCTCCTTTGCCTTTTGTCAGTGAGGTGGGCTCTGCACCTCAAAGCAATTTAACTTAAGCAGATCAACAAGGCAGGGATGCCCACTATCACCCTTATTGTTCACGTTAGCTATAGAACCACTAGCAGAATTGATAAGAACAGAAAATAATATAAAAGGGATAAAAATAAAAGACAAGGAATATTAAATCAGTTTATTTGCGGATAATGTTATAGTATACTTAACAGAACCAGAACTATCAATAAAAGAATTATATAAGAAATTGAAGGAATATGGAGAAGTGTCGGGTTACAAGATTAACGTAAATAAAAGTGAAGCAATGCCAATGAATAATGCGGATTTCTCAAAATTTAAGAAGGAATCACCATTCAGATGGCAAATGCAAGCAATAAGATACCTAGGTATACAAATAAATAAAAATCTCGGCCATCTATATAAACTCAATTATTATCCACTAATGAAAAAATTACAGGGCGATTTAGAGCATTGGAAAGATTTACCATTAACACTAATAGGAAGGATAAACTGTATTAAAATGAACATTTTCCCAAGGATATTATACCTATTTCAGACATTGCCAATACACTTGACAGAGAAATTCTTCAAGGAGTTAAAGAAAATAATAAGGAAATTTTTATGGAAAGGGGGGAAACCGAGGATAGCACTAGATAAATTAACAGAACGGTATAAACAAGGAGGCTTACAACTGCCAAACTTTAAAAATTATTATAGAGCCGCACAATTAAGATACCTATCAGATTTTTACCAAACAAGGGAAAAGCCAGATTAGAACTAGATAAAATAGGGGAAAAGATACCTGAACACATATTATATAAATGGGATGAAAAATTGGTACAACGTAGGAGTTCTCTAGTATTACATCATCTGCTCAATATTTGGAAGAAGATTCATGTAGAAAGGAATAAAACAAATTACCAATTACCAAAACTAATAATGACGCAAAATCGGTTACTCCCTTTCACAATAGATAACCTTTCCTTTAGAGAATGGGAGAAAAAAGGGATCAAAAGAATAGAAAATTGTTTTTCAGGAAATAGATTATTATCCTTTGAACAAATGAAAGATAAATATAATATAACTCAAGATACAGTGTTGGCATATTACCAATTGAGATCCTACTTGAAGGATAAATTAGGAAGCAGTCTGAGGTTACCAGAGGGAAGTAACTTTGAATATGTGATTACAGATACAATGATAATCAAAAGATTTATAACAAATATGTATATTAAACTGCAAGAAAAGGAGAATGAGGAAACAAATGGTAAAACTAAACAAAAATGGGAACAAGATTTAAATATAAAGATAAAAAAGGAAACATGGGAGAAGTTATGCTCTGGAACGATGAGAAATACAATAAATACAAGGTTACGTATGATACAATATAACTGGATACACAGGCTATACATTACACCTCAAAAGTTAAATAAATGGGACCCAACAGTATCTGACAGATGTTTTTGTTGTAAAAAAGAAATGGGAACAACAATTCATGCAATCTGGACATGTGAGAAAGTAGAAAAATTTTGGGAAGATCTAAACCAGATATTAAATAAAATTACAGAAAACAATATACCAAAAAACCCAGAGATCTTCCTCCTAAGTAACATAAAAAACAAAGAATTTGGACTTGATTTGGATGGTGCACAAAAAAGATTTGTTAAGATAGCTCTAGCCGTAGCAAAAAAAATGTATTATGTCAACCTGGAAATTGGAAGATAATTTGAGAATACAACAATGGTATAGAGAAATGAATAAAGGTATTCCATTAGAAAAAATAACATATAGTTTAAGAAATAATATTGAAATATTTGAACAAATATGGGAGCCATACATGAAACACAATAGAGAAAACCTACTGGGGACAATTACCACCTAAATTAACGAAAGGAGAAGGAAATGAAAAGAATTGACTCAGTGGAATTTCTTTGTTATTTTTATTGAATGACAACATTGTTTGACTGGTTTAATGTATCTTAGATTTTGTACTTTAAATGAATGGGGGGGGGGCTAGGGAGGGTGTGATGGGAGGAGGGAGGGGGGGGAGAAAATGACACTGTATATATTTGAAAAGGAAAATGTATGTATCTTGGTCAATGTGGTTTATGGTGTGAAAAATAAAAAATTTAAAAAAAAAAGAGCAGTGTCATCAATCAACAACTGTAGCAAAATATCCCAACATAAGTCGTGAATCATTCAGATTGTGTTAACAGAGATCAAGAGGCAAATTGTAAAAATACTATGGAGGCTGCGAAGAGATGAGATTTGGCCAAAAGTCTATTAGCTAGGGTAACACTCGCTGAAGGTTCTGCAACATCCTGGTAAATCTCCTTTGCTCTCTCCATAGTTTCCACGTCTTTCCTGTAATGGGGTGACCAGAACTGAACACAATATTCCAAGTGTGATTTCACCAGAGATTTGTAGAGCTGCAACATTATCTCATGACTCTTGAACTTGAACTCAATACCCTAATTAACAAAGCCCAGCATAGGCCTTCAATGTCCTATCAACCTGCATGGCGGCCTTAAGGGATCTTTGGATTTGGACCCCAAGGTCCCTCTGTACTTCCATACTGTTAAATACCTCACTGTTAACCATGTATGCAGCATTGAAATTTGACCTATCAAAATGCATCATCTCACACTTAACCGGATTGAACTCCATCTGCCACTTTACCGTCCAACTCTGCATCCTGTCTACATCATGCTGCAACCCATCGCAGCCCTGAATACCATCCCCAACACCTCCAACCTTCGTATGATCTGCTAACTTACCGACCCATCCCTCTACGTCAAAAATCATGCCTGCTTCTACAGTTTCCTCTGGCACCTCATTCCACTCACGGACCACTGTATGAGTAAAAAAAGCTGCCTCTCAGATCCCTCTTAAAACCTTCCCATCTCACAATAAATGAGTGCCCTTTAGATCTAGAATTATGTATCCTGGGAAAGGACTATGAGAATTCATCTGACACTCATAATTTTATAAACTTCTATAAGATCTCCACATGCTCCAGGAATAAAGACCCAATTTTACTTCTCGAGTAATCCCCCACCTCCTTGCTAATCCAACTTGGTTTTTAAAATATTCTGTCCACCATCCTTCGAAGACGGATTCCAAAGACCCACAATCCTTTGATGGAACCTTTGTGTCTCAGCTCTGCCTTCAATGAGAGCCCTTTTCACGAGAGAAATGTCAGCACCCACTCTGTCACAACCCATCATGAGTCAAAACGTTTGTGAGAGGAAGGAGAAAACTGCTGGGAAATGAGAGATCAATATTATTCCACATTTCTAATTCAGGGACAGAAATACAAAGGCACACTGCAAACGTTTCAAAAGGCAACAGTTTGTGACTGGATATATCTTTCAGGATAGAATTTCCTTGATAGATGTTCATCAATTTCCTCCACAAGGTGATTCTGTCATGGTGAAGGTCCATCTAATACAATGTCTCCAAGTTAGTGCATCTAAGTGTGCTGCCGTTGAAGCCTAACCTTGCCTTACCATTGTGCTAGGCTTGTTTAGAAAAACTGTTGTGGTAATTTTTGGGAATGAGCACTGTGGATTTATTGCTGGATGCTCACAGGCTTCTGTGGAGAAATAGAATCGGGTCCATAGGAGATGTTGTAAATACTTTCGTACATTGTGTGATGGTGCAGTCTCCGTTTATTTAATTTTGCTATCTTTTCTTCTAAGAGACTGAAGTTAGTGGGCGGAGCTGAAAGGAAACAGATATGAAAACAATCTCTGTTACAACTGCTGACATCTACGTAGCATCTTCTCGGTGAAGTAAGTTCAGCAACGCCGTTACTTTCTTTGAAGACAAAGGGGATTCAGCAAGTCTGCCTTGTCCCTCAACAACCTCCAAAGCTACACCATCAAAAGTATACTTACAGGATGTATCATCAAATGGGAAGGGAGCTACTCGGCCCAATACTGGAAGAGCTCCGAGAGCAGTGCATGCAGCCCAGCACAAACTTTTCTCCCCTCTTTGGTCCTCATCTCCATCCTAAATCTATTACCCTTGATCTTGTCCCCTAATTTTCTAGTCTCTCCCACCAATGGAAACAGCGTACCTATCTATGCCTTTCACAATTTTACGTTTCTAAAAGATCCCCTCTCAGTCTTCTAAATTCCAGCGAGTATAGTGCCAGACTACTTCTCTCCTCATGGGCTAACCTCCTCACCTCTTGACTCAACCTACCTCCAAAGCCAGTACATCCTTCCTCAACTAAAGAGACCAGAATTGTTCGCAGTGCTCCAGGTGCAGTCTCACCAGTTTGTACAGTTGCAGCATAACTTCCCTGCCTTACATTCCATCCCTCCAGCAATGGAGGCCAACATTCCATTTGCCTTTTTGCTGCAAACCACCCTTTTGCGATTCATGCACAAGCATTCCCTAATCCTTCTGCACAGTGGCATGCTGCAATCGCTTTCCATTTAAAACATTATCTGTGAGGGCTCACCAGATTGGTACTGGGATAGTAGGTAAACCCCATGAAGTATCTTTCAAATTTGGAAGGATGTTCAGTGATCTGAAAGAAGTAGGAAAACCATGAGGATAAATGGTCCATTTTCAGATTGGCCATCAGTAAGTGGTGAAAGAATCAAAGGGACAGTGACGGGTATGTGAAAGGGGGGAGGTTGCAGGGGTGCAGGGAAATAATGGGAGGGGAATAGTGTAAGTGGTCCTTTCAATCACACTGCTGGAGTATATGGGGACGTAAGAGGATTGTTCTTTCCTGCGAGTGCCTATGGCATTTTGGACAGTGGAAGTACATGACTCAATTTCTCCTGGCAAAAGGTTAAAATAGGGGTTGCTCAAGGAATGACCACTCTACGCATGCTCACTATGTGTTAGTCATTTGAAGTGCATCTCCACCCAAAACACCCCTGATGAATTTCCCTTTCTCAGAGATCATGACTTGCTTGAGGAAACTTTGATCTTTCCCTCTTGTACCTGCTTAAATGGACAGCTCCAAGCAATCCAATTTCTAGCCAAATGTCTGCAGGGCAGGGAGGAAGACATTCTGGAGACATAAATATGTAATAATGTATGTGTTAAAATACCTACCTATCAATGGGTGATCTGTACAGTTTGGGAGCCAGACCAGCTTCCTCTTATCCCATTTGCGAAGTGGAGGCAAACATGGATTTGGGCGTCTGTTGAAAATTTCATCGTAATGACTGACAAGATACCAGGAGTGTGGAATTCCATGATGAGAAAATAGTACTGAAGGAGGTACACCCTAAAACAAAGCCAAATTGTTCAAACACTCCCTTAGCAAAAGCAATGATCAGACACTACAGTTCTTGTTCTACACTGAATGAATAAATGAAATCCCAGAGACACACAATAAGCAGCAGATGTTGGAATCTGGAGAGAAAAAAAACATTTGTCTTGATGACGGGTTAAGACCTGGAACACTGACCTTTCTTTTTCTCCACTGATGCTGCTCGACCTGCTGAATTAAAATCCAGCAGATTATTTTTGCTCTGAATTAAAATCTATCCTTGTATTTAGAAATCCAGAGGTTTTAACTGATGTGTTAAGAAATGATTCCGGGATGAGATCCTGAGAGTACAGCAATGGAACATAGAAATGAATAAATGTATTCCTTTGGAAAAAATAACATGATTTAAGAAATAACATCACAGTATTTGAACAAATTTGGGAACCGTACATGGAACACAACAGAGAGGGCCTACCGCGGACCTCCACCCCCTAAAATGACAGAATGAGAAGACGAAATGAACTGACCCAGTGTGTAAAAGTCGATGACACAATTTCATTGTTTAATGGGTTTAATGTATTGTATATGTTGAACATTTAGTGGGTGGGGAGAGGGGTGGGAAGGAGGGAGGGAAGGGAGGGGGGAGAAAGGGGACAAAATGACACTGTGTATATTCAAGAGGGAAATGTTAATGTGTATTTTGGTCAATATAGTTCATAGTGTGAAAAATAAAAAAAATTAAAAAAAAAGAAATGATTCCAGGATTTGATCCATTCGTATCAATGGTTCCATTGTTTTATTAATGTCCTTGTGATTTGGATTCCCTCTAAATTTGGGCTTCATGAGACTGACACTTTATTATACAGTAATATACAGTATTTTTCAGTATACAGTACAGGTTTTGTGTGGCATTCTGTATAATACAGTATTATACAGGCTTTCTTTATTCTGTTCTTCACCAATCAATGGGTAATTAAGCTTTGGTGAGTGAATGAATGAATGAATCAATTAATTAGTTGATTAATTAATCCATACACAAGAACAATATATGAATGCCACGGAGGTTGCGTCCTTGCTTTAGAATGCCATGACTCAATGGCTCTAACTGTCCTTTCATCTAATAGTTTTCACCAGTGAGTGGACCGATGAGTGACAAAAGCACAGGTGCTGTCCATGGCAGATGTGTCGAGTGCTGGAGCCAAAAGTCATGGCGCATTGGTGCCAGCAGTGGTTTTGTGTGGCATTCTGTACCACGCTTCACCAGTTGGTTTCTACAGTGCTTTCCATAATGTTTGGGATGAAGCCACTTTTTTTTCCTTTATTTGCCCCTGTGCTCTACAGTTTTAAATTTGTAATCAAACAATTCACATGTAATTAAAGTCCACATTCCAGATTTTATTCAAGGTTATATGTCTACGCTTTGGTTTGACCATATAGAAATTACAACACTTTTTATGCATAGTTCCCTCATTTCAGGGCACCCTAATATTTGGGCAGGTGTTGGTGATTACTCAGGTATGTTTGATTGCTTTATTGGTGCAGGTATCTAAACTTGCTTCTCAACTTTTGATCACCTTTGGAGTCTGTAGTTGCCATGTTTCAACACGAGGGCCAGAGTTGTGCCCAATGAAAGTCAAAGAAGCCATTATGTGGCTGGAAAACATGAATAGGAAGATAAATTACCCAAAGGATGGTATGGATATGTCAATGACTACTCTCCGCTGAAGACTTCATGAACAGAAATACAGAGGCTACACTGCAAGATGCAAGGCATGGCAAATTTGCCTCCACACTTTGCTCTTGCCAACATTTTGCTATAGGTTCATCTTGGTCTCATCTGTCCACAACTTTTTAAACCAGAATTCTGCAGACTCTTTTAAATACTTCTTGGCAAACTGTAATGTGGCTAACTAGTGGTTTGCATCTTGCAGTATTTCTGTTCATGAAGTCTTCTACAGGCAATAGTAATTGGTGCTTCCTGAAGAGTGTTTCTGATCTGTCGGACATGTTTGGGGTATTTCTTTTCATTCTGTCATCAGCACTGGAGGTCTTCCTTGGAATACCAGTCCCTTTGCGATTACTGAGCTCTCAGTAGGCTATTTCTTCTTAATAATGTTCCAAACAGTTGATTTTGGTCATCCTAAGGTTGGATGATGTCTCTTATTGCTTTCTTCTTGTTTTTCTGCCTCATAATGGCTACCTTTATTAGCACAATTCTGGTCCTCCTGTAGAAACATGGGAACTACAGACTCCAAATCAAAGGCTTAGAAGCAAGTCTCGGACTTTTACACCCGCACTAATGAAGCAATTAAACACACCTGAGAAATCACAAACACCTGTGAAGCTAAATGGCTGAAACATTATGGTGCCCTGAAATGAAAGGACTTGTATATACAAAGTGCTATAATTTCTAAATGGTCAAACCAAAATGTATATAAATAACCTTGAATAAAATCTGGAATGTGCACTTTAATTGCATGAGAATTGTGTGATTACAAACTTAAAACTCTGGAGCACAGGGGCAAATGAAAGGAAACAAAAAGTGTATTTGTCCCAAACATTATGGAAGACATTTTATTCTAAGCAGTGTCCAATGCCTAGATGGGTAAAAGCAACACCTGATGCAGACATCAACAAATCCTCTTTTAATTTGGGGAGCACAGTTAGCATTGCACTTAGCACAACGCTGTTACAGCGCCAACGACCCGGGTTTGAACCTGGCGCTGTCTGTGAGGAATTTGTGCATTCTATCTGCGTCCACGTGGTTTTCCTCCAGGTGTTCCTATTTCCTCCCACTCTTCAAAAATGAAAGGGCATTGTAGGTTAATTGGGTGTAATTGTGTGGCTCGGGCTCGTGGGATGGACAGGGTTGTTACCATGCTGTATGTCTAAATTTAAAATTAAAATTTAATTGCCTGAAGTGTGTGCAGCGTGAGATAATCTCAGCATGCTCTCAGAGACAACAACTACCCTTGGGGCCCTGGTATGGGAAACAGCCGAAGGCCTAAGCCCCAGGTGCTGGTTGATGCCACGCACACACTGTTGGAAGCTCAACCATGGGAGGTGGCAGAGATTCACTGGTACCCAAGGAAAGCACTGCCAGATACCACAGGCCCAAAGTGAGCAGGGAAAGCTGAATGGGATAAACCCAACTCTAAGCCCACCCCTCCACTTGGACATCTTTGTCCATCAAGGAGCTTGGGGCAGAGCAGACCCATGGACCAACCTTCAGCATCAGACGAAGGAGAGGGCTCAATTTCTCATCTGCACATAGGTGTGGAAACATTGATAGAAGAATGTAGTTTCCCCATATAAAATTTCTTAAATGGAGGAGTATCCACACCTTAATGAACCATTCTGTCCAGTGCAATTATCAGGGATTAGAATAGTCTCCAAGGACTTGACATTCTGCCCTCCTCACCTTGTGTTTGTGTTCTATTAAAATCTTCTCTTTAATGTCTGGTGAGATGAATGGGTTTGGCTTGTAGTCAGCTCGATAAGTGGTGTCCCCAAAGCACATATCCTTGATGAACTGCAAGAAGCAAAGGAAATACATGTGGGATCTTTACTGGAGGTTAACAAGTGGACAAACTGCCTGTCCAAATAGCACCCTATCCACCAAAATACATATCCATTCCCTCTCCCTCCGCAAGATGCACTGTATCAATTTTCGAAGCTCCTTGACAGCACGTTATGATCAAGCCCCCATGAATCCACTCACATTGCAGGACAAGAGAAGGAAACTGTGTGCAAACTCTGCCACCTCCAACTCCCTCCAAATGGCATGCCATCCCGAGCTAAGCAGTACTAAACATGACTACTTTAATAGACATATCATTGCTATGTCCCAGACATTATGTTGACTGGAAATGGGGGAACTATGTATAAAAAGTGCTGTAAATTCTACTTGGTAAAACCAAAATGTGTACAAATAACCTTGAATAAAATCTGGAATGCGCACTTCAATTTCACGTGAATTGTTTGATTACAAATTTAAAACTGTCGAACTCAGGGACAAATCAAGGAAAACACGTGTCTTTGTCCTATACATTATGGAGGGCACTGTATATTGCATTGGAGTGCACAGGATACATGCAGAGAATCAAGCATTGACAACTTTGAGGGAGGACCTTCCAGTGCTCAAGAAGAAAAGATCATAAGGGCAATAAATGTCAGTCTTGCAAAAGATGCCTATACCAATTTTGAAGTGGGCCCAAGTGCACGTTAAGTGTTTGATACTGGCAGGGGTGACACAAAGGATTTCTCAGCAGAATTAAGCCAAACCACCAAGGCACATTGTTAAAGGCTTATGTTGCTATCTGTATTTTTATGTTCTATATTTTAGTGGGTTACTTTGTGTGTTGAACAAGGAAAGACACATATTTTGAAATTCAGACACAAAGGCACCTATGTTCAGAGTCATAAAACCTACTTAAAGAGAAGGCATCTGGCAGATGACACAGGCTTTTGCAAAATGAAACAAACCAGTATTGCTCAAGGCAGCCATGTGATTTAAGACACTTCAAAAAAGTATTCTTGTATTTGGATCCTGACTATTTAGATGGTTATTTGGTTTATCCTTTGCCTGGGTCTGTGAAAGCATCGTGGAGGTCACATGCTTCGTGCTCTTGGTGTCTCAACTTCATTAGATCACTTCTGAACAACAGTTTTAAAAGTACTGACTTTCAACACAAAATTTCTAAGAATGAACTTAGAATGTGACTTTTCGGAATTGCACCTAACGGTTTGGGTAATCCACACATGTACACATATACATTTACACACAGCTGGGGTTAAGTTTAGTGTTAAGTAAGATTTTATATTATTAATAGTTATTAATAAAAATTATTGCTTTGAAGATACCACTGTCTTGGTGAATTTCTATTGCTGCTGGACTAATGATGTAACAACATTGTACAATTACTCTCAGTGCTGGTTAGCTCAGAGGTGGAAAAGTTTCGTTCAGATGGCTGAAGATTATCGTCTGGAACCCCCTGCCATTTGGCTCGGATGCTGTCCAATCTTGGACGGCTCCCAAGTCACACAAAGAGAATGGTGACTGTGTAGTGTCAAAGTTTGTACCTCCGGTGCAGAGCACCCACACTTTCAGCAGGGATCCCAACGTTTTCTTTGCCTCTCAATCACATCTTTGCACTGTGGAAAACTCTCACCAGGTCACCAAGACCTGAAAATCATGAAGCAAAACAAGACACCTGGGAGGCAGCGATCCAAAGGATTACCAGAGGTAGGTGCGAAGGAAGAGATTCTAAGTTTTTTTTTTAAAGTTATTCTTGGCCCACTTAATCTGGAATTCCCGAGTTCCCCAGCACTCCCACTCTTTTTTTGTTTTGCTGCTTTAATGCATTTGCATTGTTATTTTCAGTAATTAAAGGATGTTCTTGTTAATTTGGGGTGGGGTGGGTGATACAAAGTGCTATGTAATTGATTTATATTTGTGCACAAAGCATGAGTATGTAAAATCAAAAATAAAATTTTCATTAAAAATCTTGGAGGGGATCATTGTCTCTCAATTTCTCTTTCCATGGCAGAACAAAATTCATAACGTGGCAAATAAAAGAAAACCAAGGAAGAATCTATTCCATTCTCTCCTTGCCTCTTGCATCAGGTGAGATCTCACCTGGTTCCAGCTCCTCTTACCTTCAACCTATCCTCCGCCCAGTTGCCGACCAGCACCTTATTCCGATAGCGCGGTTGAATTCTCCAACTGGGCGCTGTCAGCAAGGGGTCGGGGGCAAAGCGGTCCGCAAGGACTGGAGGGCAAGTGGCTGAAAGCCTCATGTTTGTGTGTGTATGGGGGCAAGTCGGACGCACGTGGTTCATTGTCTGAGTCTCCCTCGCAAATGTATCACATGCAATGTATCATTTTTAGGCACTTTGTTTACCGTTTCCATGGAGACTGGCCCGCGGCAACACTTCACACGTGGTACATCTTGGCCGCTCAACTCCGCATCATCTCAATGCTCTGCCTTGTCCTCGCTCCGGTTGAAGGAAGGTTTCCAATTGATTTCGTATTAGGCGCCTTGGGATTCTAAGCCCGGGAAGCCCGAGAGGCAGAGGCGGTGGATAAAACCGGCTGGTCACTGTTCCATTGGAAATAAGAGCACGGGGTTGGACACTGGCCCCACCATTCAATAAGATCACCCGCCTGCCTTTTCCCCATGACCTTTAATTCCCCTACTGTGGTGGTCCTTGCAATTGCATGCAGAGATGGTATGGGGGACCAGCGTGGACTAGGGGGAGTAGCTCCTTTCCTGCCCTCTGCTCTCAGCTCAGGTTGGGATTCACATAGTGGAGAACCCGGCCAGGAGGAGCACTTACCTCCTCCTGTAGGTATAATCTCCAGCTCGGAGTTGCACCTGAAAGCAGCAGTAGGACCACGGCCACAGTCCACAGGAGCCGGCGTTCACTCGGACGCAGCTCTCCTTCAGGTGACAGAAAGGCGTCTTCTCCGCGGCCACCTGAACGTCCCAGCTGCGTCTGCCGGCGCATTTTCTGCGTCCGAGCACCTGAAAGCAGCTAAAAACTTACCTCTGATTTCTCCTCTAAACTGTCGACCCTTATTGAGGTGCCCTTGACTGCTTCTGGGAAAAGCTATTGCTCTTTAACCCCACCCTCAGTCTTCTCCCCCCAAAATTTTAAGGCTATGTCTCTAGTTCTCGTCTCATCTTCCATTGGAAACAACGTTGCTGCCTCATGTTATCTATCCCTTTCAGAATATTATGCTTTCTTTGATAAGATCCCTTCTTGTTCTTCTGAATCCCTCCCACAACTCAATCAGTCCACATCAGCTGTATTTCTGAAATCAATCTGATGAACCTCCTCTGCACCACCTCCAAAGCCCTCTATTTTCCTCAAGTCATACTCCAAGTGTGGCCTCACCAGTAAATGGTCCACCATCAACAACCTCGCACTCAATGTCACCAAAACCAAAGAGCTTCAGGAAGGAAAAACAAGAGGTATACGATCCAATGATCTTTGGAGGGTCAGGGGTGGAGAGGGTGAGCACATTTAAGTTCATGGCAGTCATTATCCCAGAGGATCTTTCTTGGACCCAGCACACTAATGGCATCATGAAGAAAGCATGTCAGTCCCTCTACTTCCTCAGGAGTTTGCGGAGGTTTGGTATGACACCGGAAACCCTGGCAAATTTCTACAGATTTGTGGTGGAAAGTGCGCAGACCAGCTACATTATGTAAGGGGACACCAATGGCCCTGAGTGAAAAGCCCTGCAAAATGTAATAGATATAGCCCTGGAGATCATGGACAGAAACCCTCCCCACTATCGTGAACATCTCGAGGCCTTTTGAGTGCAGCAGTAGTCAAGGGCAAATGCTTTGTTCTCGGTGTTGCCATCAGGAAAGAGGTATAGGTGCCACAAGACTTGCACCCCCTCCACCATCAGACCCCTCAAGAACAAACAATCAGGGACTCATTTAAGGACTCTTACTTTTGAGCTTTATTGATTTTTTTCTCTCTGTATTGCACAGTCGGTTTGTTTACATGTGTAAATTGTATTGTTTTTTTTCATTACCAATAAGTGATAATTCTGCCTCGCCACAGGAAAATGAATATCAAGGTTGTATATGATGTAATGTATGTTCTTTGTCAATAAATCTGTATCTGAAATTCTACCCGCCCAGGCAGTGCTCAGATCCTTAAGGTTGTTTCAGATTCCACAATGGTTCTCGACCTTGTCTTTGCTCCTTTCTCTTCCCTTTCTGAACTTCCCAGTGCAGGTAAAAGATGGGATAAGTGAGCACTGGAGGGGAGAGAATCCCAGAGAGAAGACCTCGTTCCCCAGTCTAATGATGACTAAATCCACAAACAATCATCGAAGCTTTTCCCCCAAATAACCAATTCTAAAACCAAGGAATACTTAAACAATGTAAACCATTTTCATTACAGTAGAGCAACCTTACCATCAGAAGGAACACACCAATGTTCATTTTTGCCGGCTCCTTTAACCATTATGATGGCTAAAGCACATTATTGACACTCAGCCATATGACTCGTTTTCTGCTCATTCTTTTAATGCGAAGCAGTGAGAGTACAATGAAAGGAAGGGTCTGAAGGGAATGCATTTCAAAAGGAACACATATTAAAAATCAGTGAGAAAGATGCGTTGATCTCAGTATCGGAATATTGTTTGGCATTAATCACATGTCCAGCTACTGCTGTGTGCAACAGTAATGATTAAGGGACCTCCATTTTGTTCGAACTGGGACCATATTCCCAAATTTATGTTTGCCCTCTCTGAGTGTGAAAGAGCCATGAATTTTTGACCGATACATCTGGTTGAGAGGAGAAAATCTAATAGAGTGAAACACAAAAGTCTGCAGACACTGTGGTTGCAGTAAAAACTCGCACAGTAAATGCTGGAGGGTCTCAGCTGATCTCACAACGTCCATAGGAGGTTACTGACGTTTCGGATGCTGCGAGACCAGCTGAGTTTCTGTGTGCTTTTGGAAGAAAATCTAATCCCTGTCCCCTCTTCTCCCTGGCAAGATATCTCATCCCAGAGTCATAAATTAGATTAAAAGCATTTGCAGTTCAATTTAGCTCCCCTTTCAAAACATATGGATTTAAGAAGGCTTTTCCTCCTGTTTTATGAATTCAGAAATTGCTAGTGTCATTCAGCTCATTAAAAAGGGTGGTAGAAAGAAACATGCCCCAGTTTATCGCTAGTTTTAGAGGTGTACCAAGAACCTGTCACTGAGGACAGAATGACTGGGCACTGCAGCAGCCAAGAGTTAATCAGGATCCAAAATGACTTCGTTGAAGGTGGGTCAGTGCCTGATAAACCCAGCTGACACAGATAAGGCAGGGAAAGCAGTGCCTAAAGTTGGTTTCTGCATAAATATATTTCCAGAGGCTTTGACTTAGATTCCACCCAAACATTTGTGTTCAAAGTGGAGCAGATAGAGTTGTCGGTGGTACTTGATCGTTAACCGACTGCAAGCTGAGCGCAGTTGATAGGGTAAATGTGACATTGATGCTTGCATGCTTCTCAACTTGCGATAAGGTAAGTTCAGTAACTCTACCATGGCAAGCTTTTGCAAATCCAGGACTGTCAGCAAATGCACAGTCTGGCAATGTTGGCAGAAGGCACCAAGGCCACCTTACACCGTTCAAAGATGATAATGAATATTTTGCATCTTAATAATACTGGACAATTTTGTTTTCAAAAAGTTTGCTTCCTGAAGAACAATTGGGGATTATGATAGATAACTTCAAGCTGAACACAAAGATCATTTCAGATTTGCTGTATCACGTAGGAAGTTGGAGAAACATTAAATTAACTTTCATTTGAATGCAGCATGTTTAATCTCATATATAATGCGTTAGTTCAGTTGACCCAAAAACGTTTTGCTGCTGATTTTCATTTGTGCTCAGCATCTGATGCCTCTCACATCAGTGTCCAATGATAGTCAGCCAGTATCAATGGACTCCAGTTGCCCTGATACCGCTTTTCCACGACCTGGTGAGACCTTTCACCATGTTCGTCACCGAGATCAGCAGGGTAGACGTCCAAGGGTGAACACAGAAAAAGACAGGAAATCGCAAAAATAGGTTCTATCTAAAGTAAGACAGTAGGTGTTAGGAAAGCTTTAAGGTCATCTTTGCGTCTATCAGCCCAAAATCCATAAAATACACCCAAAAGTGTTCAGGAAGCAAAATCTTCGATGTCCAGTGTTATTGCATCATATTATACCTTTACATATGATATTAGATGTCCTTAAGGAAGGTGACAATGTTATCAACAGCCTGTTTTCCAGATGGAAACGTCAGGTAGCCATTATCAAAGAAGCTGACTATACCGTGGAAACCATCTGCAACATGGGACCAGGAGACTGGAACACCATTGTCTTCCAGCCTCTTTTTGAATAGAAGTCCATCATCCCGAAGCACATCAAATTCACAAGTCAGTATGTATGCTGGCGGCAACCTTTTGATGGTATCATCACTGGCAAGAAGAGGGGAGAAGGTTGGCTCCAAGCTAGGTTTAATAAGGTCAAAAACATCATTGTCTTGCGTCAGGAGAGGGCTTGGACTATGATCTTTGACCCTAAACTCATTAGGGATCAAATCTGCTCTTATCCATTTTCTGTATCTCATCTTGAGCTCCACGGGCAGGTGCTGACCTGCCATCACATCTCCTGCTAATGACATGTCCCCATTCAGGTACTGCAGGTAGAAGAAGATCATCCGTGTTCGGAGGAGGAGAGGCACCATCTGGTTTTGGTGATAGGAGGGGAGGTTGAAATCGACCATTTGGAGGGCAGGGTAGATCATGACCTGGGCTCGGAGAGGTGGCAGCTCTGGGCTCTCCTCCATGCCAGCAATTCTCAGGCAAACAGCTGCAGTCAGGTTACCACCAGCGCTGTCCCCACTCACAACGATCCTGGTGTTGTCCACTCCGTAATCTGCCGCGGTCTTCATGAAACGCAGGGTGGCTTTCAAGCAGTCCTCAAACTGGCTGGGGTATTTGTGCTCAGGTGCAAGGCGGTACCTGGGAGAGACCAGCAGGAAAGCATTGAACCCATAGATCAACATACCATTAGAGAATGAGAAAGACAAAGGTTCCATCTCTTGAGAGGTTAGTTGCAGTGAGATACCTTGTCTGCTCTGACCATAGCTGCAGATCACAATCCCCAAGAGGTCATTTTTGCACCCGATACCCAAAGGGTCAAACGATACCTTGCAGAGCGGCAGACATATTGATGCTGGCAGTAAGTAACATAACATAACATAACATAACATAACAATTACAGCACGGAAACAGGCCATTAGGCCCTTCTAGTCCGCACCAAACCAAACACCCCTCTCTAGTCCCACCTCCCTACACAATGCCCATAACCCTCCATCTTCTTCTCATCCATATACCTGTCCAACCTTTACTTAAATAATACAATTGACTCCGCCGCCACTATTTCTCCCGGAAGCTCATTCCACACGGCTACCACTCTCTGAGTAAAGAAGTTCCCCCTCATGTTACCTCTAAACCTCTGCCCCTTAATTCTTAACTCATGTCCTCTTGTTTTAATCTTTCCTCCTCTTAACGAAAATAGTCTATCCACATCCACTCTGTCTATCCCTTTCATAATCTTAAATACTTCTATCAAATCCCCTCTCATCCTTCTACGCTCCAAAGAATAAAGACCTAATCTGTCCAATCTCTCCCTATACTCTAGATGCTTAAACCCAGGTAACATTCTGGTAATCCTTCTCTGCACTCTCTCCACTCTGTTTATATCCTTCCTATAATTAGGCGACCAGAACTGCACACAGAACTCCAAATTAGGCCGCACCAACGTCTTATACAATCTCAACATCACCTCCAAACTCCTATATTCCATGCAATGATTGATAAAGGCCAGCATACTAAAAGCCTTCTTCACCACCCTATTCACGTGAGTTTCTACCTTCAGGGAACGATGTACCGTTACTCCTAAATCTTTCTGCTCTTCTGTATTCATCAATGCTCTCCCATTTACCACGTATGTCCTGTTCTGATTCTTCTTACCAAAATGAAGCACCTCACACTTACCAGCATTAAATTCCATCTGCCATTTTTCAGCCCACTTTTCTAAGCAGCCCAAATCCCTCTGCAATCCTTGAAAACCTTCTTCATTATCCACTATTCCACCTGTCTTAGTATCGTCTGCATATTTACTAATCCAATTCACCACCCCATCATCTAGATCATTAATGTATATAACGAACAACAATGGGCCCAATACAGATCCTTGAGGCACACCACTGGTCACCGGCCTCCAACCTGACAGACAATTATCCACTACCACTCTCTGGCCTCTCCCTTTCAGCCAATGTTCAATCCATTTGACTATCTCAAAATTTATACCTAAAGACTGCACCTTCCTAACTAACCTTCCATGTGGTACCTTATCGAAGGCCTTACTGAAGTCCATATAGACAACATCCACTGCGCTACCCTCATCCACATTCCTAGTCACCTCTTCAAAAAATTCAATCAGATTGGTCAAACATGACCTTCCTCCCACAAATCCATGTTGAGTGCTCCTGATCAGTAGGACTTGCAGTAGGAAAGAGAAACAGGAGTATCAGGCTGAGGAACAGCTTCATCCCACGGCAGAAACAATATCTATTTATTTATTTGTATATCTGAATATTTGATCTGCATATGTATTGTTTGTCTGCATGTGTATTATGTTTGGTTGTACGTCTGCGTGTTTTGCACCGAGGATCAGAGAATGTAGTTTTATCAGATTGTACTTGTGCAATCATAGAACCATTAAACACTAATCACAGAAAACAGACCATTCATTCCTTCTGTTCTGTGCCGAAAACACCATACAGCTAGTCCCACTGCCCTGTACCCATTCCATAATCCTCCAGACCTCTCCCATCCATGTATCATTACAGTTTATTTTTAAAGAGTGAGCCCGCTTTTACCATGTCAGATGGCAACTCATTCCACACTCCCTCCACTCTCTGAGTGAAGACGTTCCCCCTAATGTTTCCCCCTAAACCTTTCTCTTTTCATCCGAAAGCCATGACCTCTTGTATTTATCTCTCCTAATCTAAGTATAAAGAGCCTGCTCGCGTTTACTCTGTCTACACCTCTCATAATTTTGTAAACTATCAAATCTCCCCTCATACTTCTATGCTCCAAAGAATAAAGTCCTAACCTGCTTAATCTTTTCCTGTAACTCAACTCCTGAAGACCCGGCAACATCCTAGCAAATCTTCTCTGCGCTCTTTCAATCTTACTGATATCCTTCCTGTAGTTTGGCGACCAGAACTGCACACAATACTCGAAATTTGGCCTCGCCAATGTCTTATACAACCTCACCATAACACCCCAACGCCTGTACTCAATACTTTGATTTATTGGAGGCCAATAAGCCAAAAACTTTCTTAACAACCCTGTCTACCTGTGACGCCACTTTCAGGGAATTATGTATCTGAATTCCCAGATCCCTTTGTTCCTCTGCATTCCTCAGTGCCCTACCATTTACTCTGTATGTCTTACCTTGATTTGTCCTTCCAAAATGCAGCACCTCACATTTCTCTGCATTAAATTCCATCTGCCACTTTCTGGCCCATTTTTCTGCAAACTTTGAAAGCCTTCCTCAGTGTCCAAAATGCCTCCAATCTTGGTGTCATCAGCAAACTTGCTGATCCAATTTATTACTTTATCATCCAGATCATTGATATAGACAACAAACAGCAATATGGTCCCAGCACCAATGCCTGAGATACACCACTAATCTCAGGCTTCCAGTCTGAGAAGCAGTCATCCACTACCAATCTCTGTCTTCACCCATTGAATCCATTTTACAACCTTTCCATGACACCGAGTGTCTGAACCTTCTGAACTAGCTTCCTGTGCGGGACCTTATCAAAGGACATTTTGTAGAAAAAATCCACAGCCTTTCCTTCATCTACTTTCTTGGCAATCTCGAAAAGCTCTAGATTTGTTAAACACAATGCACCATGCACAACCATGCTGACTATCCTTAATCAGCCCTTGGCTGTCCAAATACCTGTATATACCTGATCTCTCAGAACATCCTCTATTAATTGATCCACTATTAACATCAGGCTCACCAGCCTGTAATTTCCTGCTTTACTTTTGGAACCATTTTTAAACAACGGAACAAAAAGAGCTACCCTCCAATCCTCCGGCACCTCATCTGTGGATAAGGACATTTTAAATATTTATGCCAAGGCCCCTGCAATTTCTACACTCAAGGGCTGAGGGAATATCATGTCAGGCCCGGGGGATTTATCTACCTTTATTCGCTGTAAGACAGCAAGCCCCTCCTCCTCTTTAATCTCTACATGTTCCATGCCACTACTGCTTGTTTCCCTTCCCTTCAGATGACAATAAACTTGACTAAAAGCAGGCTTCAGATGCAGACGTGAGGAGGAGGAACGTAAAATTGGCAGATAAGGTGAAACAGTTCATGAAGCATCCATATGATACACCTAATTATCTCAAGTCTCTGATGATTACAAATAGCTTGAAAAATAGTCCTGGAGAAACAATTAGAACTTAAAGAAAATAAAATTCCCAAGGACCTGATGACCTACTTTGCCAAGTTTTGAAAGTCGACGTCACGGCAGCAGTAGGAAATATAAAGGTCCAGAGCTGGCAGAAGACCATAATAAGGTGTCTGTAATTCCCTGGTTTACTTCTGGAACCTTTTTTTAAACAACGGAACAATCTGAGCTACCTCCAATCTTCTGGCATGAAGGGGGTCTGGAGTGTAGTTTTATAACATAGTGAGGAACCAACTGCCAGTATCAGTGGAGAGTTTCATTATATTTCAGTCACACAAGACCGAGGGGATAGACCTTCATTTTCCTTTTGGCAGTAATTCCTCCCTTTTCACATTAACTCTGTGCCTCAATACAAACATTTATGTTGCATTCTATCCTTTTGACCTTTGAAGATGCCCCATTGGTCTCTCAATATCCTGTGTGCTAACCTTTGGTTCCATTACTGTGGTGTGTGCTCGCTATTTCCCAATTGCTCCCATCCCTTAATTGGTTCTTTTCTCTTTGGTTTTCAAAGGAGAAGTACATTTCCACATAACTCTTATCAATGATGGTGTATTTTGACATAACTCTATTTCCACACAACTAACATTCCTTCTGAGCAACAGTTGCCTCAGTGGAGCTTCTTGTGTGAATATTTTGCTAATTTTGGTGTTTCATCACTGTTCTGTCAGTGGTAGAAATGGGAAAGGAAGGTCCAGATGTTTGTAAATCCTATGAAGCAATTCCTTGTAGAAACAAATTCAATAATTAAGGTCGGGAGGAAGCCACAGAGTGTTGGGTTGACTGGAAAGGTGGCAGAGAGGTTTTGAACTTGGAGAAGGTGCCAAGGATGAACTGTGATGGAAAATTAACCTTCCCGCCTCTGTAGTGGTGTGCTGGAACACATAAAAGACCTGACATCTCTACCTGGAAGTGAAGAGTCAGTGAGACAGGGTTGTGAATGGGTTGTGTGTGAATACAGCCTTGCTGAGGGCATTTAAACATCTGTTCACATGATGGAGGTGAAATGAGGGAGCTGGCAGAGCGCATCAAGTTTTGGTTTAATTCTTCTTTCACTACTCTTCCTTTTGTTCCTTGTTTTCTCCCTCCTTTCCTCTTTAACATTGGTCATCTGTTCTAGAATCAATTACATTTGGAAGATGACAATTGGTGAATTCTCTCTGCACCTTGGGAAGCAGGTTTCAGGTCCTGGCGGTTGTTATATGTCGATTGTGGAGAAACATATGTCCTCACTGCCGGCATGGAATATTGTGGATTGTGAGTGGTCATGGTCCTCCCTCTCTGAAACTTATTTGGAAGTCACATCACCTGTCAATCAAGGTTGGACTCCGGCCACCCATTGGTGCCCAAGTTGCCTTTGGCTCGTTTAAATTACCTAAAGTCGTTATTGGCTAGGCACTCAGATCAGATCTGTATCAATGCATAGCACATTCTTTCTCTCTCCCTCATGGTCCAAGCCCCGAACATCGTTCCGTGCCAGGTTGCTAGTGCGGACATCGCTGGAAGTGTTGGGGGTGAAAACGAGACCGATCAGTGTTTGCAGAGTGCTGAACTCCCATTGGTACAGGGAACCAGGAGTGTGTGTGAAAGTTCCTGTCTGTCGAGTATGTACACTTGTGTGAGCCTGTAGAGTAGAGTCGACCACTGGTATCAGAATCCAACCTGGGTCCGATGTGAATTCCTGTATAGTTGTTTAGTAACATAGTAATTGAGTATCGTTTGACATTCTTCCATTTGTCTCCTGTGTGTTCATTAAAGTTGCCTATGATTGTAACCCTTGTGTCCAGACTCGTCTCTCTGTGAACCCACCAGACCCTGATACTCTTCCAAGCACAACAGAGGTTTCATTGAGGGGGAAAAGGAAAGAGATTACATTTGGTAGTTCTGCATGACAAATGAGGTCCTTTTTTGAGTGATGTCCTACCAAATGAGCAATAATCTGGTCTCCTTAGATTCACATTCAATCCTCTGATGTTGCTTCCCAAGCCAACCTCTTACCACGCTTTCTGGTTAAGAGCATGGAAGCAATCTTAATTCCATTTTCGTTTATAACTTGTCTTTAACAATGATGAAATGATTTAAACATCCACTCCCTCTACCTCCGGTGCACTCTGCTCCCTCGACAAGATTCATGTTAGCAACTCACTCTGCTTGCCCCCCCCTCCCCCCCACTGCACCTCGCAGACCTGTGACGGTTTCCACACAAAAAGGAACATAGGTTTAGAAATGCCTTCAGCTCCAAGCCACATAATCCCCTTTACTGCTCCTTCATTGCCAACTGTTGGATCTATGGTGTTTGGGAAAATTGACTCTCTGGGTCGCTCTCAAGAACAATTACAGAAGGGACAATAATTAATGTCCTGGGGCTACAAATCTCCCTCTAAATCCCAAGCTAAACTGAACAAAGCTCAAGGTGAAAGGTCAAAACTTATATTTAATGGGGTGGCATTCAGCAGACGAGGAATGCACCAGAATATTGCAGGGAACACATTTGCTGATAGCTCAAAAGAGTAAGAGGTTTTACTCTCTTTCTGAGATGTTGTTTGGCTGTGATTCCATCTCTCAGTTTGATAACAAGGGCAATCAAAGCTGGTACATGTCAGCACACCCCAACAGGACTGAAGCAGGCCCTTCAGGTCCATCATCCTGAGCATCTACATGAATCTCTGTGAATCCTCCCCACGTTCCCGTTGACCACTCCACCCGCGCGCACACACTCCAATTTAGACTGGCCAATTCATCAACCAACCTGTTCATCTTTGGGGGGGGGGGGGTTCATTGGGAGGAAGCCTACGTGTTGGCAGGGAGAATGTACAGATCCCAGCAGTGGGTGGATGGAGGGGGGGTGGGGTTAGGCTCAAACTGGGGACTCCGAACTGAAACAGAGACTCAACCAGTTGACCCACCACAGGTGCGAAGGTTGGATTGAAACCACATAGGCATTCTGGTGCGGGAAAAAGGAACATCAGACCTCCCCTGCAGGGACAGCAGATCATTCCAACATTATTTCTCACAAAGTAATGAGACGAGAATTTATTGTTTATTACACGCGGCAGCTCGGCAGCGTGTCGTGGTTAACGCATGCTGTAACAGCACCAGCAATTGGGACCGGGGTTCTGACTGTGACGAGTTTGAACGTTCTCCCCATTTCCTCCGGCTGCTCCGGTTTCCTCCCACCATTCAATTGTAGGTCACTTGGGTGTATTTGGGTGGCATGGGCTCATGGGCTGGAAAGGCCTGTCACTGTGCAGTATGTCTAAAGAAGTGCACAGATGCACCAAAGCTCTTGCTGCAGCCAGATACACGAAATACACCAATCACATTAGTACAAATTAAATTATCTCAATAAAAAGAGAGATAATAAATACTATATAAAAGTACCATTAATTAAATAAATATTCGCAGTGACAATGTTGTCATCATAAAGAACTTGTGTAATGTATTAAGTGAAGCCTTTAATACTCACTCCACAGATACGACTACTGAGCCTGTTTGTTTGGCAAAGTACTGGCACAAATGGTCGTAATCATCTAAGGAAGAAATTAAAAGTTAATTATTGGCTCAGATCTGGACATTTAACCCAGCATTATGTACTCTGAAGGCAGACACAGTAAGGCTTAGTTCTCTCAATGCTGTCCTGTCTTGGGGCAAGGTGGTCTACTCACTTTACACCTTGAGTGTGTGGCTCGGTATGACAACAATACCATCTACAAATTCACTGATGATCCCGTGGTAGAGGATTGTGTAAAAAGGGGTGATGAATCAGCCTACAGGAGGGAGATTGAAAACTTGGGCTGAATGGTGCACTCAATGTCACCAAAACCAAGGAGCTGATTGTTGACTTCAGAAAGGAAAAACAAGGTCTATGCTCCATTGGGGGAAATTGGCAGAGGAGAGGGTGATCAAATTTAAGTTCTTGGGAGTCACTAACTCAGAGGATCTTTCCTGGACCCAAGCACATCAGCACCTTTACTTCCTTGGGAGTTTGCCCAAGCGCTATCCCTCCACCATCAGACTCCTCAATGATAAGCTCAGTCAGGCACTCTTATTTTTGCTCCTTATTGAATTTGTTCTCTGTATTGCACAGTCAGTTTGTTTACATTTTTAAATTTGTTTACATGTACATTGAATAAAGTTCTTTTTTTTGCACTATCAATAAGTTGTAACTCTGCCTCACCCACAGGAAAAAGAAACTCAGGGTTGTACTCAGGTGTGTAATCTGACAGTAAATCTGAAATCTGGTCCGCTAACTTTCCACTCATGGTCGGTATTTAGTGGCTTTGCAGAATGTGATTGGATTGGAATGGCAAGAGAAGGTTCAGCCTAATTCAGCTGTAAAGTCAAACTGCTAATGCGTTGAAATTCCTCAGGGTGTGTTTGTAGAGGGTTGCCTCGGTTAACTTCACTGACAATTAATTACTTGTGCACACATGACAGCAATAGTTCAAGTGTGTTTTAGCTGCTGGTTGAACAGTAAGACTTTAAAAGAATTACAATTTGAAATAAAGCTATTGGATCTTTACACTCACCGTGCTGGTCTGATGGAGCCTTGGGTTCATGCCTTCATGGAAAGATGCCACCTGTGCCACTATGGTGGCAGCCTGGGCTTTATGCTCGAGTTCGGAACCAGAGACAATTACATGGCCGACACCTTTAACAAAAGGTCATCTCCAATCCCTTACCAGAGAGGGGAGTCAGCTCTGAGCTAAACTTTGATATTTCATTTCCAGATTCATCTGTGATTAGTGGCTTATGAGATGAACTGCTGGTAAACCTGGGGATGAGGAGGGAGAGAATTGGGGCAATATATTTCCGGATCAGAGAGACATGGAGACAACTCTTCAATGAGTTGACCACTGTCCGTGAGGAAATGCCCTGTACTGGGAGACTGCAAAATTGGTCATTGTAAATATTACAGATCATAGGTTTACAAACAGAAGCTCATTTAGCCCATCATATCCGTGTCACTGGAGAACAGCTGGTAAGTCTAATCTCACTTCCAGCTCACGTAACTTGTAAAACCATAATTAATACAAGTGGAAAATGAAGATTTTTCTTCCTGAACACTTCTGGGTGTATTTTATAGATTTTGGGCTGCTAATCACAAAAATCACCGTAAAATTCTCCAATCACGTAACTTTTTTAAAGACTCTAGTGATTTACTGTCATATTTTAAGTCTACATCAAGTATACAAAACCATGAATGTCTGCATTCGCACTTGGACAACTTCCCTGCTGATCTCGGTGCCGTCAGTGACGAACATGGTGAACGGCTTCACCAGGACATTGCGACCACGGAAAAGCGGTATCAGGGCAACTGGAATCCATCAATGCTGGCCAACTACTGTTGGGCACTGACACAAGAGGGTTCAGATTCTGAGTTCAAACGAAAATCAGTGGCAAATTATTTTTAGGCCAGTTGAACTAAAGCAATGCCATTATGCAATTAACCATGCTAAATTCAGTATAAGTTAATTTATTGTTTCTCCAACGTCAAACGTGATACAGCAAATCTGAAATTATCTTTGTGTTCAGCTTGAATTTGGTTATCATAACACCCATTTTTTTCAGGAAGCAAACCTTTTGAAAATAATTGATGTTCAGTGAAGGAAGAAAAACTTCAACACTTACTTATGCTGCCAAAAACCCATCCACCTCCATGAAAGAACAGAACCCCTCGAGCTCCGCCCGTGGCTGCTGACTGTGGTCGGTAAACCCTCACGGGGACGCCATCAAACTGCTCGTCCTGGATAGTCAGACCAGCTCCTTCTTTGCGCATGGACGCGAGCACCTTTCTGCGCAGATATCGGATAACAGTGACCTGAGGTCCGAAGCCCAGGTTCTGTGCGATGTTGCCCTGGCGTTTGCAGAGGAAGGCAAGCGGATTAGTCAATAACATACATGGCACCATTAATGCAATAAAATAGCCTGGGTAATTCACAAGTGTGGGACCAAGCACAGGAAGACATTGGGATAGACAAACTACACTTCCAGGGAGGAGGTAGGCTTTAAAGAAAATGTAGATATCGAGAGTCCAGGCTTGCGGAGGGTCAGAACCTGAATGAGAAGTAAGGACTTACAGGGGTTGTGCAAGGTAAGTGGAAGAAGAGATTCTGAATTCTCTGTGAGTGGTCGAGCTGGGGAACTACCAGACTTGATAGAAAGTTTCAGCTCAAAACGTTGACTGTTCTTTTACTTCCACTGATGCTGCTTGTCCCATTGAGTTCCTGCAGCAGATTGGGTTTAACTTCAGAATGCAGCATTTGCAGTCTCTGGTACCTTCCTGGGAGTCCACAAATATTGGACAGCTTCTCCTGAAGCCAGCACATTGTGGCAACCATGAAGGAGGGCCACAATGCCTCTGCTTTCTAAGAAGTCCATGTTAGTTAGTCTGAGGAGATTTGGCATGTCGCCGATTACTCTATCCGTCACCTGCAGGTGCACTGGTGAAAGTATGTTGACTGCTTGCCTCGTAGCCTGGTTCAGAGTAAATCGAGCACCCAGAAGGATGCAGAAAGAAAAAAGCCTAGCCAAGTCCATCGCAGGCACCGACATGCCAGCCATTGAAAGCATCTACATGAAATGTTGCCAATATTATAAAGGATCCGATTACTGTGGTCACAATCTCTTCTTGCTGCTCCCTTCAAGCAGAAGATTCAGAAAGCCTGAAACTTAGGTACAAGACAGTTTTTTTTTCTCAAACAGAAATTGAGAAATAGTAATATGGCAGCCCCATACCACTCAAACCCTGACTATTAACCATCAAAAGATGTGTCTGTACCAGTAAAACATCACTTGCAATTCTTGCACCAAATGCAACTGTGAAAAGGGAAATATATATACCCTTTTATATTTATTACCTCTTTTTCCTATCTTGGCATATTGTGGGAATTTTGTGAATGAAATACCATGAAGAAGGGCTCAGGCCCGAAACGACAGTAATATATCTTTACCTCAATGAACGTCTGCTAGACCTGCTGAATTCCTACAGCATTTCTGTGTTTTTACTGGGTATACAATATTAAATGTAGCTTTAAAGCACGGGAACAGGCCCTTTCGGCCCTCGAGCCCGTACAGCCCAATTACACCCGAATGACCTCCCAGCCCCAGTACGTTTTGAATGGTGGGAGGAAACTGGAACACCCGGAGGAAACCCACGCAGACACAGGGAGAACGTTCAAACTCCTTTGCATCCAGTGCAGGATTCGAACCCCGGTCCCTGTTGCTAGCACCTTTGTGCTAACCAAGACACTAACCTTGGTGCCCCTGGTACCCACTTGGCTGCAGCAACCAAGAATATCAGCATATAAGTACGGATATGTCCAGCTGCAATGACGATAAACTCTCATTATCATCCCATACAGAGGAATCAAAGTCTTATTTGCTGTTACGTAGAACACACCATCAACAATAATTAACATGCACATGATGCCATGAAGCGTAAAAGATCATCAATATGCCAGTAAGAGAAAAATGAATAAGTAATAAATATTCATGGATGGCCAGTAGTGCAAAAAACCTGTTGTGTCAGTAGTGCGGGCAGTCTTGAAGTAGTGCCATGGTGAGGATTGTGCAGGGATGGTCAAGAGCCTGATAGCTGTTGGAATAAAAGTGTCCTTGAGGCGCTGGACTGCAGGATTCTGCCTGAATTAGCAGCAAGAAGCCAGCCAGGTTAACGAGGGTCCATTATCATTACCTGCTGTTTTGAAGCAGCACGTTGTGTGGGGCAGCTTCAACAGACGAGAGGTTGACGCCCATGACAAACCGGCCGGTCTGTGCCTGCTACTTTCTCCAGTCTTTCACGTTCCTGGGCATTTGGGTTTCCAAATCAGGCACCATAGCAAACAGTCAGTATACTTTCCACAGAACGCATCTACAAGACTCTTTACAATCACAAAAAATGCCCCGACTCCCTGGAATGCAGCAAGAGACAAGGGGATAGGCATGGAGGTTTGGAAGGCCAATGGGGTCAACTTGATTTTCCTTGAGATTCTGGTTCATGCACGCCTGTTGAACAATGTCACTGTGTAGTGCGCGTCGAAAGAACCAAAGACTTGTTGATCCAAACCAAGGCTTTTATTAACTAAAAGACTGAAGCGTATCACAAGTAGATCGACCAGTCCAGAATGACCTGGTCTGGCTAGGAGCAATCCTTTAAGACCTGCCAGTAGGTGTGGCTACGCTCTCAGCCAATCACAGTCATCCTACACTACCATCTGTACATATACACATTGGTGATAGAATCTGTACTATCACATTCTGCATCTGGATTTTAGAAGAATTAAAGATGATCTTTCAGGGTTTTGAGGAGAGTTGGACAACACAGAAAGGTTATGGAGAAGACTTTAGAACCAGGGGCATGGTCCTGTGATAAAGTGTTTGCTGGTAAGAAATGTTGTCATGCACAGGGCTGTGGATACTCAGTCATGAGTCACAGGACATTGAAAAGCTCCGCAGATACAGGGTCACCCACGATGACCAGCGATACAGTGAATTTCTGTTTCAAATGGTACATGGACTGGGGAGCTGAGAAATATTTCATTATAGTTCTGTTGACTTGTCTTATCTCAGCTGCACAAAACAATGCCATATCCTTGAATGAACTTGAGACAGTTAAATAACAAAATCTCCTTTTGATTTCAAAAGACGTACAGTCACATTCTGGAGAGTCCAGTTGGATTGGGGAGGTTGAGAAACTCCAGTAAATTAATTGGGTAAAATTGAGCCACAAATTCTGTTAGAGAGAACACCCACAGCTGCTCACTCTCTGAACCACGGAGCTCCGATTTAACCTCTGTTCTTAAACTGTAACAGTTACCTTGAGATAAATGATCTTCTCCATAATATATAGACTGAATCTCTCTCCAGATCTACCTGTTATTTTAAAGTTTACAGGGTTTTTGCCTACTAACTTTCCTAGGGAAAGTTACATCCAATAGCCAATAACATAATTTAGAAAAAAAAACATGCTAATTGATCATCCAGTTCCAATTAGATTTTTAAGATTGTAATTCTCTGGACATGGAAATGAAACCGTTTACTTTTGATTCTGTTTTGCTTTCTCTGTGCCTGAATTGATTACGTTTGCTGTTCCCTTCACAGTTGTAACTCAATCCTGGGGTGAAGGGGAGAGCAGTCTCTGTATCTTTTGGTTGGGGTGGGTGCATATTCAGTGGCCCCCACTGTTCAGCAAGGAAAGAGACAGTGGCGGTGTCAGCTTGTGCCTTGGGGTGGCGTGGGAAGGGTACAGGGAAGCTTTACTGCAGTTAGAAGAGACCGGCTGGATGCTCCCAGTGACTGGGGAATTCATGTTCCCCCTCTCTTATTTTAAGAGTTCTCTGTGGTTGAAGCGTACACTCTTGCACTGGAGAAAGGAACGATTTAACTGCGCTGTGTTATAGCTGAAGGTCAGTGCTCCTTACCAGAGTAGCAATGGCAACCTGGATCCCAAAGATGAGTCTGAGTTTGCCTGGTTCCTGGATGCCTGGAGGCAGAACTGAATCGATGAAGACAGTGTAAATGACCGCAGAGAGCAGCAAGACAAACAAGCCCACCACAAGAGCCATGCCCATCGTCAAGGTCCAAAGCACCATATCCATGATCAGCAAGTTTGAACAGGCTTGGGAGCTCCCAGAGCTGTCACTTGTCCAGCATGCACTCTCTCTGCTGCTCGGTGTCCTTAGGACTGTCAGGCAATAGTTCAAAGTGACCTCAGTGTACTATCAAGAAGAGGAAGTGGTGTGCGGAAGAGAGAGAGAGAGAGAGAGAGAGAGAGAGCTGAAGAGGTGGGGGAGAAACAGATGTTCAATGTCAGAGGAAACAGGCATGTAGATTGACAGTTCATGCACATGGACTGGGTGTGTATGGCTTGTCGAATGTCTGGAACAGGAGTACTTTGTGTGTGTGTGAGAGAGAGAGAGAGAGAGAGAGAGAGAGAGAGTTAAGCAACATACTGGTGCTCACTTCCTGTTATACAGTGAGGCTGACGTGTACTCTTGAAACCACGCCTGGAAAATGTGTTTGAATTTTATCAGATAAAACCATATACTCAGATTTTAAATCAATTTTAGAAAAGACACCAGCAGAAATTCACTAGAAGTCCAGTCTCTGCTCAGACAGCTGGGAATAGCTAGGCAAGGATGATTTTTAAAATTTATTTAAAAGACCAGGAAGTTATTATCTCTGGGTTTCAAGTCACCTTTATTTATTGTTCATACCATGTTTACTCAGTAAAGTCGAGATAGCGTTTCTCCAGGACCACGGAGCATATTTACGTAAATTTAAGAGAGTTAAATATTTAGACGTACACTGTAAGAGTCCCTGGTACCAAGGTCCTCTATGCACATAAGATCTGGGAATTCAGGAGTCTAATGGCTTGGGAGGGGGATGATACACTGTCAATAACACATGAAGGCTGGAGTTTCAGGATGACAGGCTTTTTAATATCATAAGACTTGGACCATGCCCCTGTCTGGCCCAATCCCAGGACTCGTACTGAGGGAGAGACTTGACATAACCACCTTTATTAGGGGATTCCTGGGGTTGGAGTCACCAAGGGAAGGTGGACCAGCCATACATATGGATCCTTTACACAGTGCCCAGTAACCAAGTAACAGTATACAGTGGGGTATAGTGAGAAAACTCTGTTGCTTCCTACCAGATGGCAGAAGGGTGAACAGTTTACTTGAGGGGTGAATGGAGTCCTTCACAACGTTAATTGCCTTTTGCCTGCATCAAGTGTTGTAGATGTCTTTCATGTAGGAAGAGAGTCCCCGATGATCTTTTCTGCCAACTTCACTATCCTCTGATGGGTATTGTGGTCTGAAGTGTTAGAGCTTTTAAACCAGGCGGCGATGCATTGGATGCTCTCGATACATCCATGTAAAATGTAGTGAAGATGGAAGGTGGGAGATGACCTTCCCTCAGCTTTTGCAGGAAGTAGAAGCACTGCTGGCCGTTCTTGGCTACGGAGCTGGTGTTAAGGGACCAGATGAGAATCTCCGCCAAGTGCACTCCAAGGAACTTGATACTCTTTGCGATCTTAATGGATGAGCTGTCACGGTCAGTGGAGCGTGGTCGCCCCCAAGCTCTTCTGAAGTTGACAATCATCTTTGTTTTTTTAACATTCAGATACAGGTTGTCAGCTCAGCACCAGTCCATTAGTGACTGCACCTCATCTCTGCATGTTGACTTGTCATTCTCACTAATCAGGCCCACCACGGTCATGTTGTCAGCGAACTTGATGATGTGGTTCGATCCTTGTTTAGCTGCCCAGTCGCGGGCCAGCAGAGTGAACAACAGTAGAGTGAGCACGCAGTCTTGAGGGGGGGGGGGGGAGCTGTGCTCCGTGTAGTGGTTTTGGAGTTGCTGTTACCGATCCGGACTGCCTGAGGTCTCCACGACAGGAAGTTGAGAATCCAGTTGCGGAGGGAGGTGTTTAGACCCTGCAGGCTCAACTTTCTTATCAGGTATGATCATGTTGAATGTCAAACTGAAGTCAAAAAGCAGCAGTCAAACATATGAGTCCTTGTTTATGTGTTTACTTGATATAACTTTTAGTTCTATCAGTCCTCCTGACTCAATAAAAATTAAATCAAGATGTAATGATTAAATTACTTCAAATCTCCAACTCCTCAAATTATGCATTATCTTTTTTTAGCAACGCCTCTGATCTCAAAAAATGTAATTGCCTCTAAATTACGCTACTGGGACACTGAGAATTTTTATTTGCCCAGGATGCAACATGCATCATCCATCTCGTTCCCCTCCTCTATCCCACCCCTGCTTCCAACATTTTACAGGTCACCACTCTCAGTTGACAGGTGGTGGGTGGGGGGGGGGGGTGGTTGGTGAGGTATAACAGGTCATGCTGGTGCCTCACAGCTCAAGTGGCCTCAGTCCTTCCCTGTGATGTTATCTGTGTGGAGTTTACACACTCTCCAGTTTTCCCTGCATCCCAAAGAGGTGTGGATTGGGAGGTGAATAGTCCAGTGGAAACCAACCCTGCTGTCGAGGTCAGTGGTGGACTCGGGGGAGTGGATGGAAATGTTGGGGGCGGTGACAGGTTGGAGGAAAAATGAGGTAGCATTGACTCATTGGGCTGAATGTTCCTTCCATTTTGAGAATTCGAATCTGAATCAGAATATATTGTCATCAAGAACTCACAAAATTCTTTATTTTATGGCAGCATCTCATTTAGATAAAACCACATTACAACAATAAATAAAAATCAAAGAAAGGCAATGTCTTTGGTTCATTGTTCATTCAGGAACCTGATGGCAGTGGGGAAGCTGCCCCAGTGCTACTGAGGGCTCCTGTACCTTTTTCCTGATGGAAGCAGAGCAAAGAGGACATGGCCTGGGTGGTGAGCATGAAGCCTGGTTTTTGAAGTCACTACCTCTTGCAGATGTCCTCGATGGAGTGAAGTCTGGTGCCCGTGATGTCACAGGCTGAGTTAAACAACCTCTTGAGTTTTTTCTTGTCCTGAGCAATGGCACCGCTGTACCAGACAGTGATATAACCAGCCAGAATGCTCTCCTGTCCAAGTTTTCGGTGAGTCTTTGGTCATAAAGTATAGCCGCTGGTAGGCCTTGGTGATTGCATCAACGTGGAGTGTCCAGGACAGAGAGGGGAAACACTGAGTTCTGAATCACCACATGTACCCAGGACTGTAAACCAAAGCTCCATCATCTGGCCAGAAGCAGAATGGGAAAATGGAAAGAAACCAAGTTCATTTGGAAAACGTTTGGATCTTAAAAAAAAATAGTGAATTTCATTGGCCTCTTCCCCATCTGGATCATGCACCAGGAGTATGGTGGCAGGAAAGGGCTGTGAGAAAGATGAGGTGTGTAGCACATTAGACAAAGAAAAAAAATTGGAAACTCGGTAGCTTATTTTGTGACCTTCTGAAAAACTGTTTTTTTTTCACTTTAGTGTCGGAGGACCATGTGGCTGAAATAAAACTTTATTGGAGAAAGATGCAACTAGAAGAATCCTTGCCTCTTACCAAATTTCCCTCTCCTTATCCTTGAGGCTTCACTGGTTTGGATCAGGAAAGGGTGCTGCATGGAATTGTCTGCCTAAAGCTGTGCTCCACAAACAACTCGAGAAGCACCTGTGATCCAAAGAGCCAGGGCCCCAGATGGTACAGACGTGGTTTACTATAAGCCATCTACCGTGTACTCAGTTTATGGGCAAATAAGCACTGTCTGTGGGAACATCCCATGAGTGATAATATGAAGACACTATGTTGTTACAATACCATGAATCGTCAGAAAATCGTAATCTGCCCCAAACTGCTGGATTTACAAGGTCAAGCCCACATTACTTGTTCATGTCACAGCTTCAGCGTTATCTTCTGATGCAGCTGCTCGATATGAAGGGTGACTTTCTCCCGCTTCGCTCCTGAGTAGTGGAAGAAAGCTGTGCAATTCTTCTCATGTGGGATGGTCACCAGCCGCATGCTTTCTACTAAAAGCCTCCCTGCATAACTCCTGGCAATTGACCTGGAAAGATTCTGAGCTGTACTGATATCAACCACAAGGTGGAGGTATTGGACCACTCCTGGTCATCTGGCGAATCACCAACTGGACTGAAGTGTGGAGCATTACTTTGGCTTGATTCCGTTGGACTGAATAGCTGGCTCTTTGACACTCCTTTTCCAAATAGAAGGTAAAACTTACCACAGGAGGAATAGGTCTCGTTTGCCCCGTCTTTTGGTATGATCATGATGTTTGCGGACCTCTTCAGTACCATTTCTCCACATTCCTCAATCTATCAAACATCCACCTCCTCTTTAATTACTTCCCTACAATTCAGTTTCCATATCGACTGGGAGAGAGGATTCCAGAGGTTCATCACCCTCTGTGAGAAGAAATTTCTATCAGCCTCAGTTTTAAATGACCAGCTCCTTTTCTTGTTTAAATCCCTTGTCTGTGATTCTCCCAATGGTGAAAACATCTGATGGATGTTGGGATGCTCTCACTATTGGGAGAGTCCCTCGTTCTTCTAAATTCCAAGGAATACAGACTCAAAATCATTTTGGAGACACAGAGACTGAAAATGGTGGAACCTGAAGCTGAACACAATCTTCTGCCTGAACTCCGCATCAATGGGACAAAAAGAATGGTTGACATTGCAGATCTGATGAAGGATTCCGGCACACGACGTAGACCACCCTTTTTCTCCCACTGATGCTGTTCGACCCTTTGACCTCCTCCATCAGAGGGTATTTAGCCCAAAATTACTTTGTCTCCTTTGGTGGGAAAAACCTCCCATCTCATGAATTAGCCTGGAGAACCCCCATTCCACTGTCTCCAATATTGTCACATCTTTCTTCAGGTAAGGGGGTCAGAAGTGAAAGCAATGTTCTGAGTGAGGCCTCTCTAACGGCCCGTACAATTGCAACACAACTGGCCTATTTTAGAATACAACAGGAACTTTGAAGGTTTTGACAGTGGTTCTCAATCTTTCTCAGTCTAAGGCCCACCTGGCTTCTGGCCTAACAAGCCTTGTCCCACTAGTGGCAATGACTGAGCAATTGTTTTTCAAATCAAAGGCTCCTCTGTAAAAAAAAAACACTAACTAATTTACAATATTTTATTTAACATTTTTAAATAACACTTCAATGTAGTTTGGTGCCTTAGTCTTCAACTGCAGCAACACCAAAAAGCCAGATTCACAAAGATAAGTGGACGTGAAGAAGGGCATGATCTTCTGAAGACACTCCTTCACAATGTTGGAGTAGCTATCCAACATTTTTGGCCAAAACACAAAGGTAGACAAAGTCTCAAACATCTCTGCATTCAGAAATGTAGAAGGTCAATGAGTTCATCTTGCAGATCATCGGGGACCTTAACAAGAAAGGGGTTCCTCATCAGTTCCAGTCCTTCTCTGCTGAATTCTAGAAAGTAGTGCAGGACTTCTTCTTGGAGGCAGCTGTGAGGCAACTTTCTTTGCAATATCAGCATCCGTTCCATTAACAGCTACTGCTGGAAGAGATTCAACCGTGACCTCAGTGGGTCAGGAAGTCTTGGCGGTCCACTTGGAAGCACACCATGGCCCACCGGTGGCCCACTGGGTGGGTACTGCTGGTTTAGAGGAATATGGGCCAACCAAATGGCAATGAGACTAGCTTGAACAGCATGGACGCATTGGGATGAAAGCCCAATTTCTGTGCTGTAGAACTCTATGACTAAACCCTTTGCAATGAAAGCCAAAATGTGCTTGCTTTCTCAACTAGTTGTTGGACCTGTCTGCTTACTTTGTGTGATTCATACATTGGAACACCTAGATCTGTACTTTACTCCCAATTGGATAACAATCTGCCTTTATATTTAGTAAAGAGCGTGACCTCACACGTCCCCATATTAAATTTCATATCTATGCCAACAAGAGGTGGTTGAGGCAAATATCAAATGTGTGTTTGAGGGGCACCTTGTGCTGAAAGCAGAATGCAGGACAGGATGGGCTGATCAGAGGGGTGGAAGTAGCTTGTGGTTGGGCCATGAATATGCCAGTCTAGATTTATGTGGCCAAATGGTAGTTCCTGCAGTTTAAATACCGTGAAGAGGCAGCTGAATCATTTCACCTCCTGTTGTGTTCAGAATAGTTTTCAGAATTGCTTCGATGGGTTTAACAAACAGTAGGCTTTATTTACACACAAGGGAACTCACAAAAGGGCACATACTCACAAAGACCAACTCGGAATAATAACAAATAACTACACATCAGGTGGAAATAAATTGCTGCTAAACATTCTTAACTCCTGACTGGAAATGCAAGGGTTAAAGATACAATGCCCATCCACCCACAGGCGCAGTGTACTAATGAAGAGTAAATTAATTACAACTAACATGTATATCAAACGAACCTAGTTTCCAGCATTGACCATGACTTGGAATCTGGGATGGTCCTCGCTGCCCATGGCTGGCAGCCTGGATTTCAGAGATGGTGTCAAGTCAGCAACAAAAGAGGATGAATGAGCAGCCTTCATGTGTGGCATTTCAATGCAGGGCCCGTGCACATGGCCTGCTTGGACCAATTGTGTGTCAGCCTCATGGGTGGTCAGATCTAACCGTTGATTGGCAGGTGAGGTTTCAGTCAGAGAGGTCAATTGACCCTCCGCGGTCCGACCAAGTTCCAGCCAGAGCGGTCACGTGACCTTCTGCAATCCACACTACGCCTTCCCAACACGGAGACTTCAAGAAAGATGTTTAGGGATCTCAAACTGGATTGGGGACATTCTCCTGCTTGTTGAAGCACCATGTAGGTTCTGCAGGAGCAGGTACCTGGTGAGCAGGATTGGTCTATGGTGGGATGGGAAATAAAGCTGGATCTTTCTGTTCAAAGGCATGGCATCTTCAAACTGGAAGCCTATTTACATTCAGTCCTAAGACAGTTGTCCCTGTTGCAATAGCACCCAATGTTCTATCTTTTCCATTGGTTCATTCTCAGCAAGGAGCTCTGATTGGGATTTTGACTGCGTTGCCACGTGAAAGAGAAATGCTGACTAGAGGACTGTTTCAGACTTAATTTTCATCCACTGCCCAACCTTGAGGGATGAATTAGTCAACTCTGGAGTATGAAGGAGACACCTGGAGTTCTTGGAGCCAATTTCCACTCAAATTGGAGGGTGGAATGGTCTCACCCCAAACTATCCAATTCTTTTTGAGAGGAGATCATTTAACCAGGCTTGCCTTCCCCTTGAAATATCAAATGGCATTGAACTCTACCCATGATCCGGCCAAACTTCAGCTCTGTTGCACAACATGACATGCCAAAGTCTGCAGATACCGTGAATGAAGTAAAAACATAATGCTGTGGAAACTCAGCCGGTCAAACCATAGATGCAAAACCAATGTTTCGGGCTTGAGCTCTTCCTCAGGAACATTGTCTTGTATCTTTATCTTTGCTACTTAAAGTACACTGATCGATCTGCTGAGTTTCAAATTTAAATTTAAATTAAATTTAGGTAACAGGTTATTCTGGCCCACAAGCCCATGCTGCCCAATTATACCCATTGAACCTACAACTCCCTGTTTGGCCTGTGAATTCTTCCAGTGTTATGCTTTGGATAACCCAGGGTTGTCAGATTTGAAGCAGAGGAGGCTGGGATGGTGGGGGGAAGAATTGACCAAGATCCATAACCTGAGAGGCTCAGGCAGAGTGAAGGGGAAAGAGTTGATACAACAGAGAGGACAACATCAGACATCAGGAGGGAAGGTTGAGGAGGCATGGTTAGTGATGTGGTTAGTGGAATGCTCTCACTGTGCCAATGACCTGGGTACGAATCCAGCACTGTCTGTGAGAAGTTTGTACATTCTCCCCGTGTCTGCATGGTTTCCTCCGTGTGCTCCGGTTTCCTCTTCAAAAACATATGAGGGGTGTAGGTCAATTGGTGTACTGGGGTGAGAGGAGCCCATGGGCCAGAAGGGCCTGTTACCATGATGTACGTCTAAATAAAGATAGAAGATGGGAGGGAGAAATAAATAGAAGAAAGGGATTGATTTGGGTGTATACATTGTACCAGAAAAATGACAATAATCTCATAATCTCATTGCTAAAGGGTGCCAGGATGATACCGATTGCAACAGTTATCAGCACATCGCACATTGGTGTGTTAATTGTGGTAAGGAGGTGGGACCTTCTCTGGCAAACTGATCTCTGCTTTTAGCCAGTTGGAAGATCAATCTTGGGAGCTGAGGACCCTATTTCAAACTGGAGCCATAACTTGCCATGAGGAGTCACCCACAACAGGATCCTGGGCAGTTACCAGCCCATCTGAGGCACTATTGTATCAATAGTCTCTTGTGAGACTAAGTTTGTGGGTTCAAAGCTTACCCCAGAGACTTCAGAATTCTTGCAATCCTAAGGGAGTACTGCATTGTAAGAGATGAGATTGATAACATCTTTTGCAACTCCCCCCCACCCTCCTCTGTGGTGGATGTAACATGTCACACTGTTTTGAAGAGCAGGGGAATTCTCCTGTACCTCAGCCAACATCTGCCCCACAGCTGAGACGAACACCACAATTGTGGGATCTTGTATGGCCAAACCACCGTATTACCTACATTTCGACAACAATGAAATAAAAGTATTTTGTAAAGCAAACAGGCTGACCTGAAAATGAAAAACTGGTTTAATTGATGCAGGAGGTGGGGGAGCTTGTGCATTGGTGTAAAGCAGGAGTGTAGCTGTTGGCTAGTCCGACATTCAGGAGAGAAGCCAATACTCGCCCTCTTACTCATCACCATGTCTGAGCACCAATAACCCTCCCAAGATCGGTGAAAGGCCAAAGTTTAGGAAAAAGAGTGAATGAATCCAGCAGCAATTGTTGCAGAGGCCTCGGGAGTGCCAGGCACCGCTTAACATTAGAGCATAGGAAATTGGAACAGAAGTAGGCTATTCATGGCGTGCCTGCCCTGCCATTCAATGTGATCATGGATCAAGTCAAGTCAGTTTTATTGTCATCTGATTGTACAAGTACAACCCGAAGGTGGTCCTCATCGATTTTGTGTACCCTCTTCCGTCAATGATCCAGTGGATCACGTCGATGGGGGGGGGGGGGGGGATGGGGATATCCCAGTGATCCTCTCCTACTCTTATGGTCTTGTGGATTGACTTCTGATCCATTTCTCTGCAGCAACCGTGCCATATGGTGATGGAGCCGGCCAGGACGCTCTCGATAGAGCTCCTGTAGAAGGTTGACATAATAGTGGTTGGTAGCCTTGCCTACTTCAGTCTTCTGAGGAAGTGCAGTCACAAGTGAGGAGATGTGTCCACAATAGGTCACGAGTTAAGTGAACTCCAAGGAGCACGGTCCTCTTCATTCTCTCTACTTCAGAGTTGTTAATGCGTAGTGGAGCATAGTCATTCCTGGTCCTCCTGAAGTCCACGATCCTTCGTCTTATCCATTTTGAGACTTGTTGTTACTTTTGCACCATTTCATGAGATTTTCCACCTCTTCTCTGTAGGGCGACTCATCTTTGTTGCTGATGAGGCCGACGACTGCCTCGTCATCTGCAAACTTGATGACGTTGTTGGAGCTGGATTTGGTGACTCAGTCGTGGGTCAGTAGCGTGAACAGGAGTGGACTGAGCGCACAGCCCAGAGGTGCTCAGCGTGACAGTGCTTGACATTCTGCTACTGATCTGAACAGACTGAGGTCTTTCCGTTAGGTATTCTTGGATCCATTTAATGGCTGATCTGATGATCATCTCCATCTATCCACCATTTCTCCATATCCCTTAATTCCCTTACTGTGTAGAAATCTATCCAACCTTGTCTTAAATATATTTACTGAGGTCACCTCCACTGTTTCAATCGGCAGCGAATTCCACAGTTTCACCATCCTCTAAAACAGTTTCTCCTCATCTCTGTCCTGAATCTTGAGGCTACATCTCCTAGTTCTGGTCTCCCTTTACCAAAGGAAACAACTTACCCACCCCTATCTTACCCTTGGGTGTACGAAGATTATGTAAGTACGTAGAAGCTGTTGTGGAAAACAGACAGTAGTCATCCCACTTTTCTGACCATTTCCCTGCTGCTTGTGAGACATAGACTTACGATCATGTCCACTAGAGGGAAGAGCTGATACAGCAAATGTCAAATAAAAAACAGCGTGTCAGGTCCAGCCTCAGATGCAGGGGTGTGGAGGGGTTTACGTTGGGCTGTCTTCTGTCTGGGTGTAGGTTGGTTGGATAGTGATTGGATTCCCAAATCTACCATTCACATCCATTTTAAATACTTCTAATGATCCAACACAAACACAGGAGGAAAAACCCAACACCCAACCCCAACCCACCAATTTTCCCCTGCAACCGTGTCTGCCTGTCCCGCATCGGACTTGTCAGCCACAAACGAGCCTGCAGCTGACGTGGACATTTACCCCTCCATAAATCTTCGTCCGCGAAGCCAAGCCAAAGAAGAGAATGATCCAACTAAACTTTTCCCCTCTCTGCTCCCCTGCCAATTGACAGAAAACAATCCTGATCCGTGCATCATTCTAGATCCTAATGATGACAATCCCTTGCCCTGTTGACCCATTCGCTCCATTCCTGTTAACCATTCTTTGGATTCAAGGACAGTTTCTTTCCTGCTGCTAGAATTGGACAGAATTTATTTTTTTCCAAAATGGTTGCTTGCTGAAAAAGTATTGGGAACAAGCTGAACACAAAGATAATTTCGGAATTGCAGCAGGAAGTTGGAAAAAACATGAAATGAACTTTTATTGAATTTAGCATTTTTAATGACTTAATGATCCTGACACATTCCATTGGTTCAACTGACTTAGATACGTTTAGCCACTGTTATTCGTTTGTACTCTGCATCTGATCCCTCTCCTGTCAG
The DNA here is from genome assembly GCF_036971445.1 of Narcine bancroftii. Lineage (NCBI taxonomy): Eukaryota > Metazoa > Chordata > Chondrichthyes > Torpediniformes > Narcinidae > Narcine > Narcine bancroftii. Next base: position 160,799,393 of record NC_091470.1, read on the forward strand.
CGTCCAACAATAGTCGGCCGGCATTGATGGGTTCCATTTGCCTTGATACCGCTTTTCCATGGTCGCAGTGTCCTGGTGAAACTTTTCACCGTGTTTTTTATTGACTGCACCAAGATCAGCAAGGAACACAGAACATGAATTTTCAATGGACAAGCTGCATTTCATAGTTTAGTATGGTTGAAGTAGACTTAAAATATGACAGGAAATCAGAGGATATATCTAAAAAAAAATCAGTGCGAGATAGGAAAATTTTAAGCTGATTTTCGTGACCAGCAGCCCAAAATCCATAAAATAGACCCAAAAGAGTTCAAGAAGCAAAATCTTTTTTTAAACACTTTAATATTTAATATTAAAAAAAGACTATCAAAACCATTAATTGTTAAGATAATAATGTAAATATAAAGTTTGAATAAGATTGGGGGGGGGAAGATAAGGAAAAAAAAGGGGAAAAAAAGCTTTGTTACATTTTTGAAAAATATATAGTGTTTCTCTGGGGGCGGGGGGGCTAGGGAGAGGAAAAGAACTACTACCGCAAAATCTGTTGACGCTTGCGGTTATTACTGCAACCCAAATAGATAAGGGAGTTGTTTGGGAAGGAGCCAAAGACAACCCAATACAGGGGGGACTTTCATTGTTTTGGATAGGAATATTTCATGTGTTAATTTTAGCAGGGGTTTCTAGGATAATTTGTTTTTTAACTGTGTCGTCATGTATTGAAATGTACAAAAATAATTTTTAAAAATATTGAAAAAAAAGAAGCAAAATCTTCATTGTCCATGTTATTAGATTGTTGAATGAACATCTCATTGGTAAAATAAAATCCCCCTGTGCTTTTAACTGTAACTTTCTCAGTGCCCTGCTCTTTGTAGAAGTAATACTGTATCTGCACTTTCTTTTTAATTGTACTATCTGATTTGAGCTGCCTAGTGAAAAGCTTTCACTGTATCTTGCTACAGGTGACAATAAAACCTTCAGTTCAATGGCTGAAGGCCCAGTAAGACCTTGCAGGTAGGTCGGCAAGGCAGAAATACCGAAACTTGGTCTTGCAGCCTAGCTTTCCTTGTGAAAGGAGTCTAGCTTTTTGGTTCTCATTTCTGAGATCGGCATGCTTGTGCCTTTCATGTGGTCCCAGCCTGATCTTTGTGGCAAAAGACTCCCTGCAAACCTTGCAGACAAAGCTTTCCTCTTCCTGTGTCTGCTCCCTTGCATTTGCCAAAATGTTCAAGGGCTACGCCATTACTCAGCTGGCCTCTTCATTGCCCTCTCCCTCCTGCTCCACACCCACCAAGGTCATCCTGTGCTTTTTCTCTCTATTTAAAATGCTTCACAGCTTCCAAAGCCCCAAATTGTGGAATCCTCTCTTGAAACTTTTCTGCTTTTCCACCTTTCCATCCTCATATGGAAGGGATGAACTCACCAAATGACATTTTTTTCCAAAATAAACTTTATACGCAATAAAAAATATTCACAAAGTAAAACAGTACAAAATCTTTTTACATTTTTGGTGTTATGTTCTGATAAACATATCACTACTGTAGATTATAGTCAACTATTAATAAATACCATGGACTACTTTGACCCCCCCCTCCTCCCAGATGTTTGAGAGGCCTCCCCTCAGTCTGAGCCCCTCAATGCCCAGTGGCAGAAAGGCCCTAGACTGTGGTCCTTCCCCCAAAGTGTTCATGCGTTGGCTGCGCCAGGCCTCAATGCATCTCTCAGCACGTATCCCTGCAGCCTGGAATGTGTCAGTTGGCAGCATTCCCTCACTGACATCTCACTGTGCTGGACGACCAACAAGATTTGGGAGACCAAAGAGCGTCTTTCACCGAGTTGACGCTGTTCCAGCGATGCTAGATGTCTGTCTCTGTGTGCGTTCACGGGAACAGCCCGCAATACAGAGTGTCCTCTGTCACGCTGCTGCTGGGGTTAAACCGTGACAAGGACCCTTGTCTCCTTCTCCACACACTCTTAACAAATCCACAGTTTGCAAAGAGGTCAGAATCAGAATTTATTGTCATGTACAAGTTGCAAAATTTTACGTTTTGAAGCAGTGCCACAGTGCAAACATTCATATAAAACATCTTACAGAAAATGAATAAAGGTGCATGAAAAGTCAAAGTTTGGCAGAGTCTTTGGTTTATTGATCATTCAGGAATCTGATGGTAGCAGGGAAGAAGCTGTCCTTGTGCCACTGAATGCTCATCGTTAGGCTCCTGTACCTTTTCCTTCATGGTAGGAGAGTGAAGGCAAGGCCTGGGTGGTGGGGGCCCTTGAGGATAGAGGCTGCTTTCGTAATACACCGCCTTTTGTAGATGTTCTCGACAGAGTGAAGTCTTGTGCCCATGATGTCGCAGGCTGAGTTAACAACCCTCTGGAGTGTTTTCCTGTCCTGAGCGTTTCCACCTCCATACCAGCCAGAATGCCAAAAGGTGGGCGATTGTCTCCTCCCTGTCACGGTCCTCTTGAGGGCGATGTGCATTGTGTGATGAAGTCCCAGACGTACAAGAAGGATCTGACTGAGGTGACTCCTTTCACTACCAGCCAGCCCAGGTCCTGGAGCTTTTGAGTGAGTTTGGCATTGAAGCATTTTGCCAGTTTATCTGTTCAGGGAATCACTCCACAGTATCCATCAAGTAATTATCCCTCATTGACTGTGGGACAATCCATACTGACCACTGCCTGATAGACTTGTAGTCAAAGGTGTTTGTCTGGAAGAACCTTTTCATGAAGGATGTGGCAAGGTCAAATTGATTGGGTTACCGCGTGGCAATAGGGCCAGGCTCATCATGATTGGCAAGTGGTTAGCGCAATGCTATTACAGAACCAACAACCCGGGTTTGAATCCAGTGCTGTCTGTAAGGAGCTTTTGTACGTTCTCCCTGTGTCAGGGTGGATTTATTCTGCGTGCTCTGGTTTCCTGCCACCATTCAAAACATATGTGGGTTGTAGATTAATTGGGTGTAACTGGGCAGCATGGGCTAGTGGGCTGAAAGTACCAGTATGGTGCTATATGTCTAAATTTAAAAATGTAACATTTAAATTTTAACAATTGGGTTTTGGTACCCTCATAACCTGGTTTCACGCACAGCTGGTTGCAGCCACACATTAATGTAGTCATCAGGATGAGAGCCTTACCCCGCTGTCAAATTACTTGTACACGGCCACCCCACGGACCTGTTACATCCGAGATCTGCAGATAAACCAAAAGATGGCTCAGGTGACCACCATGGCGGAAGCACAGGGGCAAGTACAGCAGGTACCGAGAACACCTCACACCTGATGACCTGTTAATGAGAGGGAGTGCCACTCCCACACAGCCAATTTCAGCTCAGACTAGCTTTTGTTACGTGCTTCGGCCCCTCCAAACCATATCCTCATTTTACTCTGCGAAAGGCACTGTACAAAGGCGAGCCTTTCCCACGGGACATCAAAGTCAAGTAACCTGAACCACCAGCACCAATTTTAGAATCAGAGAACACCACAGCACAGAAACAAGCTCTTTGCCACCTCTCCGTCCATGCCAAACTATTATTCTCCCTAGTCCTGTTGGCCTGCACCCACACCATCGGTGTAGATAAAGGGTTAAGTCTTTCAGACCTGACTTATGCTGAGGTTTGGGAATCAAGATTCAATATTCCTTTATTGTCATGTAATTAAAAACAATGTAATATTACACAAGTTTGTTTTTGTCTGCCATAACGTGTACAGATTTGTCATCGGTAGAAATTGACTGAAACGCCTCTTACAATCAGACAAAGAGATGCAAAAGAGAGTCCCTCAGAGTCATTGAGTGTCCAGAGATTTGCCTCCAGAGCTGCTGTTGCCTCCGCAGCCGCACAGACTCCAGTTAGATTTCAGATTTGTTGTCAGAGTACATACATGACATCACGTACAACCCTGAGATTCTCTTTTTCTGTGGTCCAGGCAGAATTACTACTCATTGGTAGTGCAAAATAAACTGTACACAATGTAAACAAATAAAAAAATGTAAACAAACCGACTGTGCAATACAGAGAGCAGAAAAATCAATAAAGTCCTTAAATGAGTCCCTGTTTTTTTTTTAAATTGAGTTTGTTGTTGAGGAGTCTAATGGTGGAGGGGGAGCAGCTGTTCCTGAACCTGGTGGTGCAAGTCTTGAGGCACCTAGACCTCTTTCCTGAGGACAGCAGCGAGAACAGAGCATGTGCTCAATCCTTGATGATTGCTGCTGCTCTCCGATGGCAGCATTCCCTGTAGATGTTCTCTTTAGTGGGGAAGGTTTTGCCTGTGATGTCCTGGGCTGGGTCCACTACATTCTGGAGACCTCAGGCCGTGATGCAGCCGGTCAGCACACTTTCTGCCAAAAAATCTGTCGAAACTTGCCAGGATTTCTGGTGTCACACCAAACCTCTACAAACTCCAGTCCAAACCATCCGCAGCCTGAGTTCCAAATCCGAACCTCCAACACGATCAGGAAGCCTTCAGCACCCTCTCACATCCCGGTTCAATACCCGGTACCCCTCCGCCAGTCTCGAGCCAATCTCTAGCTGTCCGCCGCTTGGTGTGAATCCTTCAACCGCAGTAGCCAGCAGCCCGCAGCCTGCACAGGTTCCTTGGCTTGAGTTGCCAACAGTCCGCCGCCGGTGTGCTCTTAAGACTCACTTGTCAACGCCATGGTCACATCTGACTTTGAAGAAGGGTGGGGGAGATCCTCCTGGGGTCTGGGGAACACCACTAGATAACCTGGTCATTATCACATAACTATTTGTGAGAGGTTGTGTGCCTGAATTGGCTGCCAACCTTCAGACACAACACCAGAGGCTGCACTGCAGTGGTGAAAAATTGGCTGTTGGCAATGCCCAGGTGCCACATGAATGCAGCTTCTTCCTTGGCTCAATAATCTGATAAATATACTTGCAGTGTTAATAAACACTAGCCTGGTGTTAGATAGACCACAGAGAGACAGCTCACTCCTTTAATTACTGCACATGACTCGCACTGCAGTGAACCCTGTTGCAACATCCTGATGCTAAACAGTTTGCTCCACGCTGGATTCACCAGTTTTTGGCCTTCAAACCACACTCACAATGGCACTTATTAAGTAGGGAGTGAAGAAATAACTTATAAAACCATAACATCAAAGTCTTAGTGAGGGGGAGGTGGGGTGTGATGTTCAGGGAACCTCAACAGTGCTCTGTGGAGATGCCAGAATTCAAAGCCTGGGGTTTCAGGCTTTTGAAATCTGGAGAACGTGAACCAACCCTCATCAAGGGTCAGCAGTCCAGAAGGTCAGAACTTCAGATTCCTGGGTATCAACATTTCTGAGGATTTGTCGTGGAGTCCCCACGTCGATGCAATCACAAAGAAGGCCGGCCAGTGGCTATACTTTGTGAGGGGTTTGAGGAGATTCAGATGCCACAGAAAACTCTCAGAAACTTCTACAGGTGTACCAGGGTGAGCATTCTGGCTGGTTCCCTCACTGCCCTGCAATTAAGGTGTCAATGTTCAGGACAAGAAAAAAACTCCAGAGGGTTGTTAACTTGGCCTGCGACATCATGGGCATCAGACTTCACTCTATCGAGGACAGCTACATGAGGCGGTGTCTTAAGAAAGCAGCCTCTATCCTCAAAGACCCCCACCACCCAGGCCATGCCCTCTTCACTCTGCTACCATTGGGAAAAAGATACAGGAGCCTGAATATGAGCCCTCAGCGGCACAAGGACGGCTTCTTCCTCTCTGCCTTCAAATTCCTGAATGAACAATGAACCACAGTCACTGCCTGACTTTGCCTTTTTCTGTTCTTGAACTATTTTTATTTATTTTGTAAGTGGTTTATATAAATGTTTGCACCGTGATGCTACTGCAAAACAACAAATTTTGTGAAGCTCCTGACAATAAATGATGATTCCAATTCTTACAAACCAGGAGCCGAAAGAGGTTCTTCAGCCTTGTCCTGCCACTTACCAAGGTCAGGAAGGACCATGATGCACATGTCCATCCCTTGCATCACCTCCTCACCCCAGCTCTGGGCCTCTCCGCTGTCATTGCGGAGCACGCCAGGCTATCAGTAAGCTGCTCTCTCAGAACTCCTAAGCAACATGCCAACACCCTCATGTCTTCATATTTCTTTTCATTATTTTCTCTCTTGGCACCCTACCCTTCAATACCTCTGACACCAACCATGGTCCACCAAGTTCTCTGTGCGCCTCTTCCTTTGATTTAAATGGCTCTGATATCCTCAGCTGCCAAGGTCACAACGCCTGGAATCTTGTCTGAAATCTCTCTGCTTCTCCCCCTTCCATATAACCATATAACAATTAGAGTACGGAAACAGGTCACATCGGCCCTTCTAGTCTGCACTAATTTAAGTGAAACTCCACTCATTCCACCTACTTGCTTTCTGCCCGTAATCAACCCCCTCACATCCATGTACTCATCCAATCTCCTCTTAAATGACAGAATTGACCCTGCTGCAACTACTTCTTCCGAAAGGTCATTCCATTCAGGTGGGACTGTCTGCAATTAACCCTTTGCTCCTCTATCCAGTACATCCTTATATACTAAATTTCAGGATGGCCGTAATTACGCTCAATGTTACATTCTCCTCTGCTTAAGGTGCTGTATAAAAGCAAGCTGTTGCTAAGGAACATCCAGGTGACGTTTTGGTTCTTTATTTGCTGGGTATTCAGGTACAATCAGACTGCCACCCATGTATTGTGACAGGTTCTCCTCTCCCCAGGCACGAAGAGGATGTTTCCTTAATTAAAAGCTGCACTATCTTTTGTATAATGTTTTAAAGATTAATTATATTATTAGAGATTACTTGCAATTGAACCTGGGGAGGAATATTCCTGGATCCTTGGAGACATCTGAAAGCACCGTGGAAATTTATCTTCAGTGATGGCTGATCTGGAAAAAGGTCTTCATGATAGGCAGGGGAAAGAATAACAATCACGTCTGAAGGAAAGGTGGTTAAAGAGAGGAGGTAGAAGAGACAGGGAGGGTTGGCAGTGGGAATGAGGAAGGAGGTGGAGAATGTGAGGAAATGGTTAAAGGTTCCATTATTTTCATGTAATTCTACATTTAGAATGTAACATACATGAAATTCTTTAACTTTTGTCTTTGTAAGGCAGACGGAGAGTCGCCACTTTCCCCAGCACTCCTCACAGAAACGTACAGCACCTGGTGCTCTAGTGCATCTTTCCCTTCCTTCCTGCCCCTCCCCTCCAAGTACTGTCCAGTCCTGAGCCTGCTTAGCTTCTGAGATCAGACAATCCCAGGCATATTCAAAGAGGTCAAGGCTGGGGAAAGAAGGCGTGGTGGGAAGGAAGCGAAGGCAAGAGAGATGGCAGGGAGAGGAGATGATTAGGGAAGAGGAGTTAGGAAGCAAAGTGAAAGGGGTGGTGGACAGGAGCAGAGGAGGAAAAGGAGAGTGAGAAAAGGGTAGCAGATGGGAGGGGAAGGAGAGCAGAATGACTGGATGTGCAGTGAGTTTGTGAAGACTGGGGGAGGAACCAGATGGTTAGAAGGTGGGGGGGGAAGAGTGGAGGTAGGAAAGGAGAAAGTGAAGGGGGGGAATAAAAGGAATTAGAAGCCGGGGAAAGGATGTTGGGATGCAGAATGGGAGGGGGAAGGCCAAAAAGGAATAAAGGGATAGCTTGAGGAAAGGGGAGGAGAGTGGAGGGGCAGGAAGGAAGGGGAAAGATGCACTAGAAAGCAGAGGGGAGAGTAGAATGGACAGGCAGGGATGAGGGAGATTGCAAGGCTGGCTGAGTAAGCGGAATCCATAGGGCAAATGAGATGAATAGGGTTTGGGATTGTCTGAGTGCTACTGGCACGACGTAACCCAGCACAACCTTGTTGGGTGGTCGGCGACTAAACCTGCTCCCCCACCAGGCTTGCTTGGTGTGGAGGGTGGCTAAGACTCCCTGCAGGATGAAAAGCGAGACCTGTCAAAGGGCGGACAAACCCTCTCGTAGGATCAACGGCCGTCTAGCAAACACGCGCCGTGAAACACGGAAAGGGCATCCCTTGTATCAAAGCTTGGTCTGACCATTCCCTGCAACAGGACTTCGCCCAGCCTTCTTCGACCTCACCATACCGCTGGACCCGAGAGGGGACGTCGAGAGGGTGGGTCTCCCTACTCACCTAAAATCAGGGCAAGCTGCTTCTTTCTGATGTGAGGCCACAGAGTAAAGGCCCAACAGAGCTTCTGCCCCCAGGCCTCACCTGCCAAGCAGTGCCTGTCAAGGATCACTCCAGGACACCCAAATCAGACCCCACAAACTGACTGAAAGGGATGGGCAGCCAGAAGGGGTAGAAGGAGAGGTGTTGGAAGGAAGAAATAATGGTTAGGTGGAGGGGTAGAAGGAGAGGCGCTGGAAGGAAGAAATAATGGTTGGGTGGAGGGGTAGAAGGAGAGGCGTTGGAAGGAAGAAATAATGGTTGGGTGGAGGGGGAGAAGGAGAGGCGTTGGAAGGAAGAAATAATGGTTGGGTGGAGGGGGAGAAGGAGAGGCGTTGGAAGGAAGAAATAATGGTTGGGTGGAGGGGGAGGAGAGGTGTTGGAAGGAAGAAATAATGGTTGGGTGGAGGGGGAGAAGGAGAGGTGTTGGAAGGAAGAAATAATGGTTGGGTGGAGGGGGAGAAGGAGAGCTGTTGGAAGGAAGAAATAATGGTTGGGTGGAGGGGGAGAAGGAGAGGTGTTGGAAGGAAGAAATAACGGTTGGGTGGAGGGGAGAAGGAGAGGTGTTGGAAGGAAGAAATAATGGTTGGGTGGAGGGGGAGAAGGAGAGGTGCTGGAAGGAAGAAATAATGGTTAGGTGGAGGGGTAGAAGGAGGTGTTGGAAGGAAGAAATAATGGTTGGGTGGCGGGGAGAAGGAGAGGTGTTGGAAGGAAGAAATAATGGTTGGGTGGAGGGGGAGAAGGAGAGGTGTTGGAAGGAAGAAATAATGGTTGGGTGGAGGGGGAGAAGGAGAGGTGTTGGAAGGAAGAAATAATGGTTGGGTGGAAGGGGAGAAGGAGAGGTGTTGGAAGGAAGAAATAATGGTGGGGTGGAGGGGAGAAGGAGAGGTGTTGGAAGGAAGAAATAATGGTTGGGTGGAGGGGGAGAAGGAGAGGTGTTGGAAGGAAGAAATAACGGTTGGGTGGAGGGGGAAGAAGGAGAGGTGTTGGAAGGAAGAAATAATGGTTGGGTGGGGGTTAGCGGAGCTCGGTTAGGAGGAGGGGAAGCAGCTGATAGAGCCGGGGCGGAGGTTGGCGTGTTGCCGCTGGCTCCAGGGGGTGTGGGCTAAGGTTCGCCTTCGCACAGTAGTACCTCCCGACACTTCAACTCGTCAATCAGGATTAATGGACTGCTGTATAAAAACTCATTGCGCCCTTCCGAACACACACAAATGCTTCCAGTTCCTTTATTTATGTGTATTTTCCCTCCTCCTGTCGGGCTTGGAACCATTAACCTCTGCGTGATCCCAGACAACAGCAAAAAGAAGAAACAAACTAAAATCATGGGGTTCAAAACCGGCAGAAATGGACTGATCGGTGAAATTGACGCGCCCGGAAACGTTTAAAAAGTGATTTTTTTTAAAAAGTCAAACTTTTTCTGGGGGGGGTGGGGGGAGAAACTTTGTGGCCGCCGAGGAACGGGTGCAGTTCCATTTTGTGTTGTTTGGGATGAGAATGCAGTGGAGGAACGTGGCTTCGTTCTTCTTGGTCCCGCTGCAGATCACTTATCTGATGCTGCGGACCGTGGTGTCGCTGCTGCTCCCGAGCAGACCGAAGGGATTGAGCCGGGACACGGTGCTCATCACCGGCGGAGGCCGGGGCATTGGCCGCCACCTGGCTGTGGAGTTCGCGAAGCAAGGGGCCAGGAAGGTGAGTCTGAATTTAAAGCGTCTGTCTCTCTGTGTTTCTGTGTCTATCTCTGTGTGTCTGTCTCTGTCTCTGTGTGTGTCTCTGTGTCTATCTCTGTGTGTTTGTCTCTGTCTCTGTGTGTGTGTCTCTATGTCTATCTCTGTGAGTCTGTCTCTGTGTGTGTGTGTCTCTGTGTCTATCTCTGTGTGTCTGTGTCTGTCTGTGTGTGTGTGTCTCTGTGTCTGTCTGTGTGTGTGTCTCTGTGTCTGTCTGTGTGTGTGTCTCTGTGTCTATCTGTGTGTCTGTCTCTGTGTCTATCTCTGTGTGTCTGTCTCTGTGTCTATCTCTGTGTGTCTGTCTCTGTCTCTGTGTGTGTCTCTGTGTCTATCTCTGTGTGTTTGTCTCTGTCTCTGTGTGTGTCTCTATGTCTATCTCTGTGTGTCTGTCTCTGTGTGTGTGTCTCTGTGTGTCTCTGTGTCTATCTCTGTGTGTCTGTCTGTGTCTGTCTGTGTGTGTGTCTCTGTGTCTGTCTGTGTGTGTGTCTCTGTGTCTGTCTGTGTGTCTGTCTCTGTCTCTGTGTGTGTCTCTGTGTCTATCTCTGTGTGTTTGTCTCTGTCTCTGTGTGTGTGTCTCTATGTCTATCTCTGTGAGTCTGTCTCTGTGTGTGTGTGTCTCTGTGTCTATCTCTGTGTGTCTGTGTCTGTCTGTGTGTGTGTGTCTCTGTGTCTGTCTGTGTGTGTGTCTCTGTGTCTGTCTGTGTGTGTGTCTCTGTGTCTATCTGTGTGTCTGTCTCTGTGTCTATCTCTGTGTGTCTGTCTCTGTGTCTATCTCTGTGTGTCTGTCTCTGTCTCTGTGTGTGTCTCTGTGTCTATCTCTGTGTGTTTGTCTCTGTCTCTGTGTGTGTCTCTATGTCTATCTCTGTGTGTCTGTCTCTGTGTGTGTGTCTCTGTGTGTCTCTGTGTCTATCTCTGTGTGTCTGTCTGTGTCTGTCTGTGTGTGTGTCTCTGTGTCTGTCTGTGTGTGTGTCTCTGTGTCTGTCTGTGTGTCTGTCTCTGTGTGTGTGTCTCTGTGTGTGTGTCTCTGTGTGTGTGTCTCTGTGTGTGTGTCTCTGTGTGTGTGTCTCTGTGTGTGTGTCTCTGTGTCTCTGTCTCTGTGTCTCTGTCTCTGTGTGTCTGTCTCTGTGTCTATCTGTGTGTGTCTCTGTGTGTGTGTCTCTGTGTGTGTGTCTCTGTGTGTGTGTCTCTGTGTGTGTGTCTCTGTGTGTGTGTCTCTGTGTGTGTGTCTCTGTGTGTGTGTCTCTGTGTGTGTGTCTCTGTGTGTGTGTCTCTGTGTGTGTGTCTCTGTGTGTGTGTCTCTGTGTGTGTGTCTCTGTGTGTGTCTGTGTGTGTGTGTCTGTGTGTGTGTGTCTGTGTGTGTGTGTCTGTGTGTGTGTGTCTGTGTGTGTGTCTGTGTGTGTGTCTGTGTGTGTGTGTCTGTGTGTGTGTGACTCTGTGTGTGTGTGACTCTGTGTCTGTGTGTGTCTCTCTGTGTCTCTGTGTCTGTGTGTCACAAACATCGTTCGAACCAGAGGGGAATTGCTTTGCATTTAACATTCTGCCCAGTTCAGCCTTGCATAATCTGCATTTGTTCCAACATAGCCCTTTATTTTGAATGCAGGAGACTGCCCACACTGGGTCTGGTGTTTCCAATGTGTGGAAAAATACACCGAAATGCTGGAAGGACTCGAGTCAGTCTCACAGACCTGCAGCGAGAGGTTTCAGACTGTGTTTTAAACGTGGGGCATTTCTGGTTTTGGGGCTGAATCTTCAGTCATTGGGCGCTTGTAATTTGGTCTCGCTGGTGTCAACCCTGCTTGGAGATCACTGGCGTCCCGCTTTCATGGCGTGAGTGCATGATGTGCGAAGGGGAATATAGGAGCGAGTGACAACTCCCTCCACATGCCGAGCCCAGGTTGGCTTTTAAACGGGACGCAGTTAATTCTCTCCCTCCCACCTCCCCAGACGCATCGGCTTAATCCTGTGTGATCATTTGAAACACGTTCCGCCCTGTGACCCTTACAGGAACCAGCACGCTGGTGCATTTGCTGTGGCTCAGGGGCAAGCTGGCTGGCAACACCGGGTTGTCCAGGATCTCTCTGGGTGGGTGGGTCGGGGGGCTTTCCTCGCAGAGTCCAAATGGGGCGAGTGTGTGCAGCCCCTCGCTGCCTTGCCCGACGTGCAGGGGAGCGCTTTCAGGTTGAAACTCTGCGAAATCTCCCGAGGCAACTCCTGTCCTCACTTGGCCCATGAGCTGAACTGCCTTTTAACTCCAGTTATGGCTCGAAATTGCAATTCAAAAACCAATCGAGCAAGAAAACCAGAGGAAGTGAGATGGTGTGTCTGTGGCTTGTTTTCCATTCAGAACCCCAATGGCAGAAGTGGAGCAAGGTGCTCATCTTCAGGCTCCTGGACCTCCTTTCTGATGGTTTCAGTGCAAAGAGAGCATGGCCTGGGTGGTGGGGGTCCTTGAGGATAGAACTCGTGGAGGGAGTTATCCTGCTTGATTCCGCAAGGCTTCCAATTCAAGTTTTTAAAAAAAAATCGATCAAAGTACTTGTTCAGAGATATTTCCATCAACCTTTTGTCTTAAGACACCCCCCCCCCCCCCCACAAAGAGCTGGTTTTAAGGTTAAACCACAGTTTCCAAGTACCAGCATCTGAATGTTATCAGTTCCATTTGCCATGTTGTATAATTAACATGGATAAGCTGGGCTGAAGGGGCTGTCCCATGCAATATGGCTACAACATGCTCTAATATGGCAGGTAACTTCTGTTATGTTATTTTTTTTTGGGGGGGGGTGATGAGGCTTAAGAACTATGTTCTAAATTGCACTTTAAAAAAAACTTAATGGTAAAGCTGCATTGTGAGTGTTCCTGAGTGAACTTTATTGCTAAAAACATGCAAAGCCACTTGGCATTGTCCCAGTCCATGAATTCTCCATTGAGTTTTTGCATTTCTTCAGCTCATTGTCTCATGGAGCTATCGGATTCCCGTTGCCGCTGTTTTAATTCCCTGTGACATGTTTCTTCCGCTTTCTTCTTTTGGGAAGAAACCAATGCAGCCAGGAAGAAGGTCCCAGAGAATGAGCAGACTCCACACGGACAGCACCAGGGGCTAGGACTGACCACTGCTCCCTGGAGCTCAGGCAACAACACCAGCAAGTGCATTCTGTACAGATCATGAGGTCCTTGCAAGGAAAAGACTAATTTCACCCACAAAGTCTGATGCAATTCCAAACTTTGTATTGAAATCAATTTGGTTAGTTTTATGAAATAACGTGCATGCAGAGGCATACTGGCGTCTGAGCAGAGTGTTCATAATTTCAATGAATCATCAGGTTATTTTCCTGGAGTTCTGCAGTCTAGTTGAGAGGAACTTTTCAAAATGTCATTTGCATCATGTGCAGCTGCTTAAATTACCACATTGTCTAAAGCCTTCACTGGGTGGTGCCACCCCTGGTCTAACCCAATGCTTCTTTGGGGCGGGGGTGGGGGAGGAGCGAGGAGGGATGACCTGGACTTGAATTTCTGCGGCTTGGCTCCTTTTTTAGCACTTGCTCGGGGTGGGGGTAGTGCCAGTGTTGGTAGAGAATCTGGATATTGTTCTTCTGATGCCTTCCCATCTGGAATGGTTTTTCAACGCATCTGTGGGACTTGAATCTACTGTTGGTGGGAATGCAGAGGATAGAGCATTCTGAGCAATTCCGTCACCAGCTAGTTTGGAAGCTGTACTGCCTCAGACCGTAAAACCCTGCAGAGGATAGTGAAGTCAGCAGAAAGGATTATTGGGGGGGGTGGGGGGGGGGGCTCTTCCTACCATGACTGACTCTGCAATACATGATATATACCAAAAGCAATAAACATTGTGAAGGACTTCACACACCCGTTGTAAATATTTCTCTCTTTTACCATCTGGTAGGAGGTCCATAGCACAAAGCCCTGCCGTCCAGATTGAGCAACAGTTTATTTTCCCCAACCGCCCCACCCCAAGCCATCAGGCTCCTGATTCCCCACAATATGTGGATAATGTACTGTGGACTTTTACTGTACATGTCTTAATATTTTTAACTTCTATTTTAACTTGTATTTATGTAAATCTACTCTGTGGTCTGGAAAAATGCTATCTCATGTTTACCAAGCAATACATGTCATGAATGACAAATAAAGGTGTCTTGACTTGAATTGAGGGAACTGTGGGGAAAATGTCTAATGAGGATGCGACTGCTTCTTCCTTGGAACAGTGTTGCAAGGTGCATTCATGAAATTCATCCTCTTCCCCCTTGTATTGCCAAGGTAGAAGCAGTCACAGTGGGGAATCCAGTGGTGACAGCATCTCACACTGTCATATTCTCCCCTTTGTAGGTAGGCTCCCACAATACTGCTGTAAACAAGCTTACTTGTTTATACTGAACCAAACAACACTGACATAAGTGTGTCACTTTACACAGCAAGCCAACATTCTGGGAGCAACATTCAGAACATGTAACAGTGGTGTCAGTGTCTAGTGTGACATATACTGTATTTGACAACATATAAGACCCAATATTTTCCCCCAAAAATCCCTGGGTCTTGTATGCGGTTGGAATTAGAGTGATAATGGTGAGTAGTGCCAAGAGTGGTCATTGTCATTGCCTAGCTCACTAGCTATCTATCGTTGGGGGCTGGTGGTGGGCTGTTGGGAGACTCTTCTGGCAGTCTGCTGTCAGTCCCTGCACTGGTCTCACCACCCTCCTCCCTTCTGGGAAAGAAAGAGAAAGGTAGTGGGACCAGTGCAGGGACTGACAGCAGGACACTGGGAGAGAACAGGACCAGTGTGGCAATTGGTTTTTATAAATGTTTTCTGCATTTGTTTTCTCTTGTAAATTTACAGCAGTATTATTAAAAAGATTTTTCATGTTGTCCTAGTTGCATGTTTTGTCCAAGTTTTAAATGCCGTCAAATACGGTATGCATACACATTCTTTCCCAGCCTACTCTTTTTACACAGACATTAATTCAACACTGACTATCTCCATTGCCGGCTTAAAGGTGGGACAATAATGATTCCCCCCCCCCAATTCCATGTTCGTACCTTTGACACAGAAGGTATGGGGGCGTGGCGTGATGGCGTAGGGAGAAGACATGGGAAGACACCCCCTCCTGGCAGAACTATTTAAAACCGTTTAAAAGTTTTAAAAAAATTTTTGTAACTGTTCACTATATTGCTGAAGTACCTTACAAACAGTCATGAGGAAAACTAAAGCCCAAACAGTTAAGAAAACAGCCATTAAAACTGCCAGCAATTACTGAAGAAACTTGGCCTACCTTGCACGTGGAGCCTTCGGAGTTGATTTCAACGCAGCCCCGACCCCAGCGTTCATCTAAGGGTAGGGTGCATGCCATGCTGATGCTGACCAAGGTGGCGCTGGTGACCGACATCGATCTCCAGACCAAGAGGATCAACTGCACATGCGTCTAGTCGGGTTGTGCCGATCCCTTTTCGATTGAGGAGGAGGACGTCACTGGAACGGAACAGGAGCAATTTGTGGAGGAGGAAACGGGCATGTTTAAGGCACAGAAGGTGTGGCGCAATATTCCTACCTTTGAAGTGGCTGTGTAAAAGGGGCCAGAGACTTTTGTCTTTGCCCTGCATTCCATTTGCAAATGTGTAACTTCCAATTTGATCAGTGTGACCTGTATTCACCAGTCTTCCTTGGATCAGGGTTTCCAGAGATTTGCTGGCCTCGAAGTTATCTAGCAAAAACTCTCAATGGAGCTGTATTTACTATAACAGATACCAGTGTTGATAGAGCTGGATTCAGTGCAACACAAAAGTCTGCAGATGCTGTGAAAGCACCAAAATGCTGGAGGAACTCAACCGGGCTTTGCAGCATCTATAGTGTTCTTGAAGAAGGGCTCATAGCTGAAGTGTCTCCTATGGACACTGCTGAGTTCCTCCATCATTTCTGTGTGCTTTCATTTATAAAAGGGGAGACGACAGTGCTGGTTCATGCAGTGCATCGGTCTGCTGCTGATCACAATCCGAAGGAAACATCCAATTCAGTCACTGAATAAAGTTGGTTAATCCTGCCAACGTGTCCCAGGTTTTCACCATGGGTGAAACAGGTGAGGGGTGGTGCAGGGTCCCACTGTTAGTTGCTACTCTGGCCAAATCCCGGAAAGTGTGGATGGTTAGCAGGAATGCCGTTGGCTTTCATTTGTGGTTGAATAGCTGATTTCCTGGATAGAGTGGGGTGCCGACTGCAGGATAAACTGTAGATTGAACCAAAAGACTCGGAAGCCAGAGCCGTGAGATTGTTGGTCAGACAGATAGTGTAATCGTCGCACATAATGAGAGGCTGGAACGACTCAGCAGGCCATTGCTGTCCCTCTCTCTCTGTGAATGTTTCCTGACTTGAGACCCTTCAGCTTTAATACTCGGAGCCTATCTTGCAAGGTTCAAAGGTCAGAATGATACAGCGCAGAAACAAGCCCTTTGGTGCATCAAGTCCACAGTAAACATCAAATACCTATTTACACTCATTACTTTATTCTCCCCACATTCCCATCAACTCTTCCTTAATCCTACCACTTGCCTACACACAAGAGATGATTTACAGTGGCCTACCAACCCAAACCCAGTCTTGGGGACGTGATTGGGTGGGGAAAATAGAAATCCATGGGGTGCAGGAGAACAGGGATTGAATTTTTCAGCACCTGGTCTGACTAAAACTCCTCCTTTCGCTCATTGATGGCGCGCGCACATGGCTGGTGGATGGGGGGGGGGCTGCGTTCATTGCCTTGGAGGAGAAGGCGGTGAGCCCTGCAGCCTAACTTGTGGTGCTTTTGGAGTCCCAGCACTGATCTGGTGGCAGTTAAAGAACAGCTTGTGTAGTTTCAAGTTGGAATGAGGTTTCCTTGGCAGGGAGCTGCCTCGCTTCTTGATAAATTCTCTTTTTAATAAGTGTAAACAGTGACTGTTTTGATTGCAATTTTTTTTTTGCGGGTAATTCTGCACAGCTTTGGATCTCCCAACCTGTCCCTTCCGCTCACTGGACCAGTGTATGGCTGTGCGGATCCAAGTCTGTGAAGCTGAAAATCCACCGTTTGTGTTGCTTCATTTATTTTGGCTCTGAATCACGTTGTTAACATGACTATTTGGCCATTGGTAGCATCACAGTAGAGTATGATCTTGACCTTGTTCTCCTATCTCCTTACAAGGACATCACTCTCACTCATACTTTCTTGGATCACTCAACCTTGATTACATTCTTGCACCATGTCTGTTTATTTTGTACGGGCTCCCTCTCTCTCTTTGAGTTCTCTCAAAGACGGGTTCAGAGTTCTATCAGGAGGAGGGGCAGGAGCACCTAACAGTTTAGTCACAGCCATAGGTTCAACAACAGGTCAGCCCCACGCTGCTGATGTCATTAATCTTGTTTACCACAGGAGAGGAAGTGTTTGTCTGGTGGTGGGGTAGGGAGGGGGGGGGGGGGGTAGGAGGTGTGGTGCTGAGAAGTTCACAGCCCAGAGCCAATTACACTCCCTTGCAAGTAAGTGGTAGATGGCAGACCTCAATCTCATCCTGGGCTGTTGGATTTTATGATGAGTTATGAGGGCCGCAAGGCATTCTGTAAATAAAACGAACTGAAAGAAGCCGATGACAACTTTTTATAGCTTATTGTGAGTATCAGAGCTCAGCAGTGTTTTGTAACCCTGGGTTATCATGCCAGAAATGAGGGGCGCAGGATATTTTGAGGTGCAGTGGTGGTTACGCTAGCAAACTGGTAATCCAAGGATCTGGACCAACAATTCGGAGGTCCAGGCTGAAGTTCCACTGTGATTTATTGTAATTCAAATTTGGCTAATAATCTGAAATTAAAAGACCATACAACTATTTACAGCACAGAAACATGCCGTTGGTCCTTGCTAGTCGGTGCTGAACATCATCTCCCACCTATTCCCACTGGCCTGCATTCGGCCCATAACCCTCCACACCTCTCCCGTCCATAGACCTATCCAACTGTTCCTTGAATATTAACATTGATCTCACTTCTGCCACCTCTGTCGGAAGTTCATTCCATTACCCCCACCACTCTCTGAGGGAAGAAATCCCCCCCAAACTTTTCCCTTTTACTGGGAATGAAAGATTTCCTAACTTGTTTGAAAAGTGCTTCGGGGGGAGAGGAAGAACTGCCCTCTTTGCTCTGTTTGTCAGAGTTGGGACTCTGGACTGACTAATCTGGTTAACCTTTTGTATACCTTCTGAGAAAAGGCTGGAAGATGCTTTTTTTAAAAAAAAATGTGTGAGCATTAAAGGATGTCCTTGATTTTAACAAAAAACGGTTAATGTTACAATAATCCATCTGCCCCTGAGAAATACCATATTATTCTTTCTAGAGTGTGTACACTCGCTCTCTCTCTCACCTCCAGCTTCCAACAGTTCGTCCACTGGACTGGGTGTTCTTCAACAGCAGATGGAACTGTAAGGTTATTCCACCTTATTGGACCTCGCCACTGAACTTGTTCTATGTGGATGCTGCATCTACCCAGCTGGTTTGGCCTGCTGGTGGGAGTGCGCAAAATGCCAAGGATTGAGAGTTGAATATAGGGCTGGTTTTAGGAGGGTTTTAGCTGCTGAACTTCTGGATCGCTCCAGCAACTTGCTGGGTGATTTTGGGGAGAGGCTGGTAATGAAGGCAATCCCATCAGTGAAAGAATGTCTGCTTTTTTTCCCCCCCCCCCCCCCCCAGAGTGGTGCTCTTTCAGGATCGTATCAGGTATACACCTGCCCAGTGCCTCTCCACCTCTGCCCAATGTCCAAAACGCCAGTTCTACCCAATGCTGGCAGTAATACACATTCTATTAGGGTAGCGGGAAAACTATTAGAAACAGACAGTTTAAATGTGCTTGCAAAAGTGACCTCAAATTGACCCTGACTCATCAGTACTTGATGTGAAATTTAATTTCCCTCCAACATAACTGGCTTAGTCATGCACTGGATTCCAGCCAACCACTCATTAGCTGAACCACAAATTTCATGGCTGTGGATTCTTTCTTTCTTTCTCCACAGATGCCGAGTGTTTTCAGCATTTTGTGTATAATTTCTGATTTCCCGTAGCATTTTTGCATGGGTCCCCCGCAATAATACCTGATAACCGAATACTTTCTACAATCTAATTCGTGTGCAGTGCATGGGCTAGCAAGAAAGTTTCATGAAGTGTCTTTCTATTAATGCAGGATTGAATCCACAGATGAATGCAGACTGGATACTGTTGACATGTAAATGGGCCACTGTATAGTCTGCAGCTTGTAGATACATGGCTGTATCTAACTCATTCCCCACGCCCACCCCTTGTGATTGGCGTGAGAGATGCTCTTAATGACTATTGGAACCCCTGTTTGGAGACGCCTTCCAGATGGAATACTCTGAAGGATGAATGTTCTCAAAATGCAAAAGCAGAGGTGCTGCATGCTGCCAGGGACCTCTAGAATGTTCACAGGTATTCCTGGAAACACTGCTCTGGAAGCTCTAAATCAGGGGCTGGGCAACTTTTTAGAAAAAACTCCCCTCCCACCTTGTCTTCCCTATGCCATAAGTGCTCTGTGATTGGCAAGGGATGACTTAAGGTGGTATGTGAGTGGGAAGGGAAGGTTGAGAACCACTGCTCTAGACACAATTGCTACTGAAATACTTTGCTTGAGAAAAATTGTCATTGGCCCATTTCCTTTAGAGTTACGAAACCGTGCACATAACGAGTCAATTAGGTACAATTAAAACAATGGTTTTCAAAGTTTTTCTTTCCACTCACATCTTTCTTCTTTGGCTTGGCTTCGTGGACGAAGATTTATAGAGGGGTATGTCCACGACTGCTGCAGGCTCGTTGGTGACTGACGTCCGATGCGGGACAGGCAGGCACGGTTGCAGCGGTTGCAAGGGAAAATTGGTTGGGTGTGGGGTTTTTCCTCCTTTGTCTTTTGTCAGTGAGATGGGCTCTGCGGTCTTCTTCAAAGGAGGTTGCAGCCCGCCGAACTGTGAGGCGGCAAGATGCACGGTTGGAGGCGATATCAGCCCACTGGCGGTGGTCAATGTGGCAGGCACCAAGAGGCACCACTCACATACCACTTTAAGTAATCCCTTGCCAATCACAGTGCCCTTATGGCACAGGGAATACTTAAGATGCAATGAGAATTTTTAAAGGTTGCCCACCCAGACTTTAAACTCTGCCTGAATGGATGTGGACAAAATACTTCAGTGATACACTGGCATTAAAATAGGCCTGCCATACTGTGCTGTAACCTCTCCCTAGCCATTCCTACTGGAAAAAGTACTAATTTGGGATTCTGGTGATGTATATCAGCACCCAGAGGCTTACACATAGCAGTTCGTACTCTGTCTTGTCATGAATGCTCAAGGAATGTCTTGGTGCACTGCTGAGATCAAGTGGACTCTTATTTGGCATGCAGCCAATAACCCTGAACCCGACACGCTTTCAATTCAGAACTCGCTGACCATAAAATTACCGAGGGCAGCTTCTTGCTGAAGTGGAAAACCTTGTAGGGCCAGCCTGACACAGGCTCCACTGAGCTTCCTGTCCATGACCCTCCCTCTGCCTGACCTGCCAGGTGGAGAAAGTACAACTGGCAGAAGACCCCAAATGTTTCAGTCACCAGGTGGGTCATGGAAACACTAACCTGAGCAACCCTCTGACTGAGGTGTGGGTGGGGTGGGGGGCGGGGGAAAGAGAGAGAAGGGGGTGGTTTCAGACCATCATCTAGTTGGCTAGGCTGATGGATTGAGTTTAGGGTAAGAATGAGAGAACATTACAGCACACTACAGACCTTTGGCTCACAATATTGTGTTAACATATTTAAACCTGCTCCACGTGAACGATGCAACATGTCCCTAAAGGTGGCTAGAATCCTAAATTTCAACTCTGACCATGGAGGTAGGGTTTTACAGTAAGTATTCAAAGGTACTTTTTTTGGTTGCTTTTGGAATTTCTAAATGGAGGGTCATCTTGAAGTTTGTCTAGCTCCTATAAAGATAAGGTCTCACAGGATTTCCCTGGCATCGTCAATAAGTTTGTTGTCATTTTTTTTAGTGCAATGTACTAAAATTCTTGCTAGTTGCAGTCAAGCAGATAATATGTTTTTTTAAAAAAAAACTCTAATAGTAAATGATCCCAGAAATAGAAAGAAATAATAAATATAAAATATGAATGATAAATATTTACATCAGTGAGTGCAATTGGGGAAAACAAAGCAGTGTTTCAATAATGCAGTCAATTTTGTAGTGGCAAAGGTTCTTCAGGAAAGTTTGTTAAATGCAAATTAAAAACAGGCAGATTTATTCAAATTTGAACCCTCAAATAATTGAAATTGAATCTTTTATTTCTAACGAGCTGGGTAGTGGAAGGGTTAACTTGTTGAGGCAACTAATTCTGACTGCAGCAGACTGATAAAAGGGGAAGTTGTGCCTTGAACTTTTTCCCTTTGTTTGAACTGCTGGAGTGTTGCATAACACAGCCTACTGCTCCTCCTGTGAACCTTCCGGAACTTCAATGCACAATCTGCTTGGTGACCTCCATTCCTTCTGACACTGTTCTAATCACTGCAATGAATTGAAGCGTCTCTTGACAGAGACCACTTTGCTTTAAGCGTAGTAAACCAGAGGGATTATTTTGGAAATTATTATTCTATTGCCTCCACTTGTTGGCAGTACGGTTGGTTCCACAGGGTTACAGTGGCAGGGACCAGGCTTCGAATCCACTGCTGTGTGAGCGGAGTTTCTACGCTCTCTCTATGTCTGCGTGGGTTTCCTCTCACCCTTCAAAAACGTATGGGGGTTGGAGGTCAATTGGGCACGGGCTCATGAGCTGAAAGGGCCCTATTACTGTGCAGTGTGTCTGAATTTAAAAAATTAAATAGGTGGGTGAGACCATCATCAGAGGGAAGAAATGGGGGGGGGGGGGAAGGAAGAGGAGGGTTAGAAGTGAGTTAATGTCAATAACATTCGCAACTGACAACTGATAATTTCCACAAAATCCAATGTTGTTTTTATTAGGTAATATTGTAGGGATAAGACCAAAATTGAAATTACCTGTCTATCAAAAAGAATTTGTAGAGGTTGAATTAGGAGTAGCGAGAAAATGTAAAGCAGTAACTTGGAAATCGGACTCTCGACTGGATATGGAGTGAGGGAATGCAGAAATACATAGTTGCGTTCCCCTTGAAGGTGACTTGCAATTTAAGAAATAAATATGATGTATTTGTGAAAATTTGCCACCCATATTGACAAATGGCAGATGTAAATTTATGGATATTTTCCTTAAACTTTGAGAACCTTGCTAACCTCCTTGGAAGAATTTAAAAATGTAAATTGTTAGAACCACGTGGTGATTTCCTCTTGGCAATCAGGTCTTGTCTCTTTTACTTTTTTTAATCTCTTTTTATCTATTTCTTTACTTTATTTGGGGACTTACTGTAAGAGGATGGGGTTTATACTATGTTATAAATGAACTGATATTAATAATTGATTATTTTTGTATTCTTTATGATTACATGTATGGCTAAAAACTTACAATATTGAAAAAAAAATTAGCAATTAGGAGGAAAATAGTGGACAACCAGCTTTCACCTGGGCTTCCACTGTCTTGGCCGATGAGTGATACCTCTAGGTAACAGACGAATGGGAATCCTCCACCCGAACATTAGTCAGTACTCCTTTATTTTAAAAAAGGTTGTGAGGGAGGGGGAGGGAAGAGTGTTAGCTGTCCCATTTGTTCTGACATCTGGCCGTGCAGACGTTATCTGCCATCATATTCCTAATACACTGGCACGACAAAAAAAAAACTGTCTGCAATATTGTAATACCTCCTTTTTTTTCTTGTCCTAATTAAGTAATTTACTATTAAAACTTTGGTTTTAAAAAACGAAGTACAGTACCTGTTGCAGCTAGCAAGAATTGTGGTGCACATCTATGTTGTACCAATAATAACAATGCCCTTCCATTAAGAAACTTAAAAAAAAAACCTTTGAATATTTACTGCAAAACCCTACAACTAGGATCAGAGTTGAAGTTTAGGATTCGAGCCTCCTTGAGGGACATGTCACATTGTTCATGTGGAGGAGGTTTAAATAGGGCAGCATGACATTGTGGGTCAAAGGGCTTGTAGGGTGCTGTAATGTTCTCCATTCTTTCATTCTTATCCTTGACTCAATCCATCAGCTCTAGCAGACTAACAACAGTCTGAATGACCCCCCCCCACCAACCCAGTCAGAGAGCTGTCCAGATGAGTGTGCCCATGACCCACCTAGAGCTTTCTGCCGGTGCAACATTATGCTCACTTCTAAAAGGAACTTCATAGAAGTGAATATTGATTTCTGATTCTGTACTCAAGAGGAAGATAATGCAGACCCGACCAGTCCAGCTCCCTTAAACCATGTGCTTCTTTGATAGTGGTATGTTGGATGCTCCAGGGATACCACAGGTTCTATGTCAATGCACAAGGAGAAGGAGGAATGGCCGCACAATGTTACTAACCCTGTTTTCTGATCCTCTCTTTGTAGATCATCGTGTGGGGTCGGACAGAGAAATGTCTCAAGGAGGCTTGTGAGGAGATCCGCAGCTTGGGTGTCGAGTGCCATTACTTTATCTGTGATGTGGGGAACAAGGAGGAGGTTTACCAGCAAGCTAAAGCCGTACGGGAGAAGGTGGGGCTCTGTTAGAAAAATTCTTGCCAATTAATGTCTGCCTGTGGGCAACTGTTTCTCTCTGTGAGCAAATCTGGGCAAGTAAAGCCGCTGTTCTGGTAGAAGACAAAACGAATCCAGTCTGTCTTCCCTGCCATGAAAATTTAACCCTTTGGACTCTGGCCATTTTTAACCTTTCATAATATATATGGTATTCTGGACTGACTGGGTCCATGGGTTAGCATTTACAGTACGAGTACCAGTAAGAACCAGTTGGTGGTTGGGTATAGAACCCATCCTGGTTTTACATAGAATATATGCTTGTTGGTAAAACCAGAACACTGCATATATCCACTTGTTGGTAATCTCTGAAAGCCGGGACGTGGAATCCAAAGGGTTCAAGTTCCTGTCATAATAAGAGAATTTTCCTGGACTCCATGTTGAAATTTGTCTCTCCAAGAAAGAATTGCCTTGCTGAGAGTGTGACTGACTCATGCCACAGTTTCCACACCACCAATAGGGCTGATCTCCTGGGCAAGTCTCTCATCCGCATGTATTTGTCTTCAGCAAACTAGATGGGCCTTTGGTCAATTGCCTTTCAAATCTTCCCTTTGGAGCCTGAAAGGACCAAATAATAATCTTGTAGCTGTTTAGGGGGTGTTGTTTGGCATAAATTGGGTGCTCCTATTTCCTGTCCTACAAAGTAGCTTCAAGAGATGCCCCACATAATTTTGATGCTTTTTTTTTGTCAGCAAGGTACCCAGTTGAAATTTGACCTTGAGTGTGAGATCATTTTATATTAGTAAATTGAGAGCGGGATGAATCAACACGTGATCCATCACTTTGTTTGTGTGCAGGTGGGTGACGTCACTATCCTGGTGAACAATGCTGCAGTGGTTCATGGGAAGTCTCTCATAGACAGCGACGATGACGCTCTCCTGAAATCCCAGCATATCAACACACTTGGCCAGTTCTGGGTCAGTAAACAGCCTCTTGCTATATACAGCTAGTTTCAAGCCTTTCTGTTCATGTCTCGTTAATTACACTGTCATTTGAAGATCTAATAGCAAATGCTGGTATGCGATACACATAGGACAAGTGTTGCACTAAAGGTTTTCTGGCCAACATCTCTCTCAACTGTGCCAAGACCAGATTAGCAGCCCATCCTTCTTTTTCACCTTTGTGACGTCTGGCATCAGAATGGTCACACACTTCTAAATTTGCTTGAGTGATATATTGGACGATCTGAAATGTAATACAACGTTTCGGCAACCTTATTTTAAAGTTCACGCCAACCTTCCCGAATTCTGCTGCCTGGTTGGTTCCCAGATTATCAAGGTCAGATCAAGTTTATTGTCCTCTGATTGTACAAGTACAACTTGACAAAACAGCGATTTTTGGTCCTTGGTGCAAAGCAGATAAACATACAACCAGGGGACGCAGCACTAATTTTTTTTTAGGTGCCGCAGCTCACCAAAAATGGTGACAAGAAGGTGCCTGGAGCGGCCTGATGAGATGCCGGAGTGGCGCTCCAGTGAGATGAGGCAGCGCTGAACCCCAGACATAACTCACATACAGACAAACAATACATTTGCAGGTTAAGTGTTTCATCCATACAAATAATATGAGATTCTCAGAGGGCCTGTGTGAGCAGTTCCTTTGGTCGTTCACCATTCTCACTGTCCGTGGGAAGAAGCTGTTCCTCAGCCTGGAGGTGCTGGCTCTGATCCTCCTGGATCTCTTTCCCAGTGGAGCAGCTGAAAGATGCTGTGTGTGAGATGAAAGGGGTCCTCAATGATTTTGTGCGCCCTCTTCAGACAACGATCCTGGTAGATCACCTTGAATGGGGGAGGGTGGTGGGAAGAGAGAGGAATACTCTCTTCCACCTTTATTATCCAATGAGGTTGTACAGGGGTTTCAGCAGAAAGGTTTGAAATCTGTTTTCCTTGCTTGCTCTGCACTCAAATCAAAGCTGTATTCTTCATATCTATTTTTGGTTGTTTTGGAAAGCCCAAATATAATTCTTGGAATCACTAATATTTTCTTGCTTGCATTGCAGTGGTGGCTCCTGTGTATCACATTTCACCTCTTGACTGCGGTTCAGAACAAGGGGAGGGATATCATACATTTAGATTGCTGTACATGGCTTTTAAAATCCACTGCATAGGTTTTCTATTTGGAACTGGAAGTTTAAAAAAAAAACTTTTACCTTCATCACTGAGTTTTCACCAAAATTTAGCATAAAGCAACAACATCTGATAATTTCCCTTGTATGATTCTATTTTATTTCTCTCCCACTCAGACAACCAAAGCTTTCCTGCCACGGATGCTAGAATTACAACACGGACACATTGTTTGTATGAACTCTGTGCTGGCACTGTCTGCCATACCTGGAGCCATCGATTACTGCACATCCAAATCCTCTTCTTTCGCCTTCATGGAGAGTCTGACACTGGGGCTTCTTGACTGTCCGGGAGTCCACGCCACAACCGTTCTTCCTTTCCACACCAGTACAGAGATGTTTCACGGCATGAAGACCAGGTTAGTCCCAAGGGGATAAATTGTGTCACCTGTTTCAAAAGGGTAGTGATTTGCTTTCTTGATGGGTGATGGCCACTGATTTTCAATCCTGGAATGGGTGAGCAGGTAGATTCCAAATTGTTTTCCTTGGAAACTAAATCCTGTAGGGCAAGGAAAGAGAGAATGGTGCGAGAGAGTAATGTTGACATGGTTCCCTCAGACAAGTTCAACAACAGTACCAAATTTATTGGGAGTGAGGGAAGCGGCCAGTGATGTTTTTGCAAATTAAATTCTAGAGACTTAAATGAAATGATTACTAATTTAATTAGCTTGTCCAGTAGTCTTGTGTGTTCCTGTCACCATGGGTTCCCTCTTGAAGAGTTACCAAGAACTGCATGAGGTGATTAATGACCCTAATGCTACGACTTAGCTACAATTCCAGTTACTGCCTCTGAATGCTGGAACAGTGTATAATGCTGAAAATGACTATGTACAATATGCGGGTGCATAGGACGACCCTCAAAACTTAAAAATGTCACCTCAGAATCAGTGGTTGTCTTCTACGCCAGGTCTAAAACTTGAACCTTGATGGCGAAGTCTCAAAACCACTGCCATCTTCCCACCGACTCCAATACAATCCTGTTAGTTATGAACAAAGTCTCAGCGCTCCCTCCCCATGGGGCCCATCCACCCAGTCTGATTGTTGCTGGCTCTGGAAGGGATTAAACAGTCTGTTACAGGAGCCGACGGTGGTTTGTTTTAAAATGTGCTAATAAAGTTAAAATCTTTACAGGGTAATTTGTTATTAAAATGTTGTGTCAGCAGTAAGTGCCAGATTTGGGGGGTTGTCTTATACAAAGGGTATCACTCAAAACCTCTGTCTCGGGTGGAAATTCCAGCTGTTGTCCAATACACCAGCATAAACAATATTTACCCAGCTTGTGGCCAGTGCAGTCAACCATTTGCACTGAAATGATCAGACTTCACTCTCCAGTTCTAGGATACTGGGGCCTGTTACGAGCAGTCTGACCATTGGGCTGCAATCACTGGATTGAACCTGGGAAACCAGGCTCAGTGTGGTCAGAATAGCACATTCTTTGCTCAAAGTTTTCCCTGTGGGAAATGTTAAATTAAGACCCCATTTTCAATAACGGGATGCTTGTCAGGTCTTCCCTGAAGCTGTTATATCTTGTGGTTAGTGGCAGGTCTGAATAATGGCCAGGGATTTGTTCCTTCTGTGTGAGATTGCAGACTTGACTCTCAATTCCCACCACACATAATCCTCGTTTTGAATTCCACTGTGAAGGTGAATGTGGCTTCATCTATGTCTTGGGTTTGAACTGTATGCTGATCTGTTCTGAGTGTTGATTTGCTTGGGGTTTTGTGACAGGTTTCCAAAGCTCTTCCCACCTCTCAAACCTGATACAGTCGCGCGGCGGACAGTGGAAGCAGTGCGGACTAACCAGGCCCTTCTCTTGCTACCCTGGACCATGCACTTGCTGGTCATCATGAAAAGGTGAGATTGATTCGGGGATCTTGCCTTGAGCATTTCCCCCCCACACTGCAGTCATAGTGGCAGAGTTCTTACAAAAACTAGCAGAAATTTTAATTTAATCAAGGAATACGCTTCTGCATTAAGAAATGGTGTGGTCAAGATAGGATGTAGAGGGATAAATTTAACAGGTGACTCTTTTCTGTTCAGTGAGAAAGAAGGCTAATGTTATCCAGGGTTTCAGACCAAGGAACTGTAGTGTTCTTTGCATAGTTCAGTACCACCCACCAAGATGCAGTTAAGGTTCATTTGTTACCAGTGCCTGTGACAGTCACAAGTGAAATGAGTGTGTTGATATTATCTGTCAAGCCTCCTGGCATTGCCTCAGATCGGAGCTGCTCAATAAAAATAATTTGTTGCATCTGAGTAATCAACAAAGCTTTAATTAGAGGGTAATTATGACCTGGTATGATTTATAAATGGGTCATTTGGTGAAACTGGTGAATTTGAAATGGCTGTGTGGCCTGGGAAAAGTCCCATTCTGATTCAGACATGGTGTTGAAGTAACTTCCAGTGAAGATTTGGATCTGGCCTGGCTGTGTTCAGTTTCACAACTGCTGTGTGGAATGTAACAGACTTGCTGATGAGATGAAGTTTCGTTGGAAGAGATGTTGGAGCGTTAATGATGAGGGAGAAGTTAGAATTGAGAGAACGATGGGGGGGGGGGGTGAGGAGAGGGAAGCAGGAAGAAAGGAATTAGCATTTTTTTAAAATGTGTTTGGCTTCTGAGGTCTCCCACCATCATATCCTCTTCCTTTTTGACTCCTTCAAGGGTGGGAACATGTGACTTGTTTTTGGAACTTGCCAACAAGGAGAATGGTTCTCTAAGTGTATCAGATGCCAATTTATAGTATACATTAATCAAAAGGTGCTTTTCAATCAGAATTCCAAGGAATACAACCCAAGTCTTTAGAAGCCAGGTGTGAGATAGTGGAGCACCATTAACTTTGGTGGCTTTACAAGTGGTTGATCTAATGAGCACCTGGAAGTTTGGGTATCTCACCTACAGAGGTAAAGGTCTTCAGGGAAAATCTTATGTTGGATGATGCTTCACGATGCTTAAAAAGAGCAGCTGGTTTGAGAACTAACATTTTAAAGCAAGTAGAATCTTTCTGACTTCTTTTCCTCCCTGGTTGCAGTATACTCCCCCATACAGCCTTGGAAGAGATTTATAGGTTTACCGGAAGCTATGTGTGTATGGACAGCTTCAAAGGGAGAACATAAGAGGCCCAGCACGCGCTCCGGACTCCCTCTCCAACCTCCCAAGCAAGCTGGAAATTGAACTTTTCAGAACGTCTGTGGCAGGCGTCTCTGACATTACTTTCCTGTCAAGTCTTGCAGAATGTTGAGCATCAAATCCTCTCGAGGGCAACGTGGCCCTGAGCTCGCTCTCGGGAAAGTGAGCTGTGTAATCCAACAAGACATTAACGGATGGACAAGAACTTGGTGACTTGTTGAGTGTCTTCATTCTAAATATAACTTGGGAGCGTCTGAAATCCTTCACCGGCAAAACTGTGTGGCTTCTACATCTGCTATTTGCATCGATGGCATTCTATGGGCAGCTTGTTTTACTGGATGTGATTTTTTTGTTTCTCTCCCTCCACATTGCAGCAATGACTTTGTGTACAGTTCCAATTGGGGTTCTGCGTAGTAACAGGAATTCCAGTGATAATTCCTCCCTTTTCCTTTTTAAAATTATAACCATATAACCATATACAGTGTGGAAACAGGCCATGTAGGCCCTTCGAGTCCGCGCCGGTTCACTTGAACAACTCCACTAGGTCCTCCCTCCCGCTCTCCGCCCATAATCCTCCAACCCCCTCACCTCCATGTACACATCCAACCTTCTCTTAAATGACAGAAGGGACCCTGCCACAACTATCTCTTTTGGAAGATCATTCCATTCTGCCACCACTCTCTGAGTGTAAAAGCATCCTTTAATATTTCTCCAAAATTTTTGCCCCCTAACCCTTAACTTATGCCCTCTTGTCCCTCAGGGGATCTTCCAGCATTTCTTAGTACAAGAAAATTTGGATAAAGTAAATAGTTAAGCATGTTTGATTGGCATGCAGTTGGGTAAAGAACTGTTTTAACACTTTAGTCTCACTCATACATACCTCATCTCCTTGTGGGAATTCGATATCTGATCCAGTGCCATTCAGTAAAATTTTATTGCCTTGGGATAATTCCTTTGTTTGAAGTAAATATTTGCCATGTTTGTTCTGTAAATTTTAATATTTAAACTAATTTGCCATCTGGCCTAAAAATTCTTCCTTTTCAAGTTTAATGAATGAATAAAATGAAGAATGAACTGGCCTGGGAATGTTCATTTTTCTGCACCAGGAACGGGAATAGGCTGTCTGGTCCTTCCAGCCTGAGGTGTTGTGTAAGATCTGGACTTGTGTGTGATATAACTATGTACTTTTGTGTCTCTTCCTTGTTTAAATTACTGATGAGCCCTGATTTGAAATTAGGATTTGACCTAGAAGTAGATGCTGTTCTGCAATGAAAAAAACCCTGGCTTCATTTTTCCTTGAATGTTAAGCAGGAGAAATTTCTCAACACCTGTCAATTTGCTTTATATCTTGAATTTCAAGCAAATTACCCACAACCTTCATTTAAACCCTTTGAGTGCTGATTGGATTGTGATTAGTTTCTTGCTATACACCTTCCAACATCTGAAACCAGTAACCTGGAGATTGGAATGTACACATTGCAGCTGTAATTAACTCCATTGGGAAGGGGAACTGTGTAAATTGATAATTTCATGTGGTCTGAGCATGTTTCCATGTGCAGTTGAGGGAACTTGTAAGTGCTGTAGCCTGAACTGCGAAGCACACCTGCATTTGAGGGAAAAGATCCAGTTGATATATCTGGAAGGGAGCTGCCGTAGGAATGAGGAAACTGCAACCTACTTTGTGGACAGGGGCATCAGAATCTGAGTGTGCACAGAAACAAAATGAAATGGAACTATTCATTTTAAACCAATGATTTTCTCCCAGCTCAAACAATTCTGTATGTGTAAATAATACAACATGTGAAGGAACAGTATCGTAACAGTTGGGTACCCTCTGCCCAAACTTCAGAGATTCAGGTTGGTATGAAGATCAGACATGGTTTTTTAAAAAATATTTTAAGTTTCTGTACATGCATTAATATCTAGATAGTGGCTCTCAACCACCTTCTTTCCACTCCCGTACCACTTTAAGTATTTCCTATGCCATTGGTGCTCTGTGATTAGTAAGGGATTGCAAGTGGGAAGGGAAGGTTGAGAATCACCACTCAAGACCCAATTGTTACTGAAGTATTTTGCTTGAGAAAAATTGCTATTGGCCCATTTCCTTTGGAGTTCTGAAACCGTGCACATAACAAGTCAATTAGGTATGATTAAAACAGTGGTGTTCAAATTTTTTATTTCCACCCACATACCACCTTAAGCAATCACAGAGCACCTATGGCATAGGAAATACTTAGTGGTCTGTAAGTGGAAAGAAAAAGATAGAAAATATCCCTCATTCATCTCAAATCAGTAATACATAGTATTATATAGCCCCTAGCTCCAAAGAAAAAAAAAGAAGAAAAAGGAAGATTACTAAAGTTTCAATATGTCCAAAGAGTTGGTCAGGTTTTTGAGGTAGAGGGGATAGTTTTCATAATCTAATACCTACAATATGTAAATATGGGCATCAAATTTTTAAGAAAATATCATATTTATTTCTAAAATGTAATTTTCTCAAGAGGTATACAATTAAATATTTCAGCATGCCATCTCTCCATTCCCAAATGGAAATCTGATTTCCATGTCACTGCTATACATTTTCTTGTTACTGCTAATGCAATTTTCACGAATTCCTTTTGAAACATCTTAAATTTCAGTTTTAGCCTTGTCTCAGATATATATATATTTCCTACTAAGAAAAGCAGGAAATTTAACTTTAATGAATCCGTTCTAAAAATGCTCCTAATTCCATCCAAAAAGGTCTCAATTTTGGACATGATTGTAAAAAAAAAAGTACCTTGCTTTTGATTACACCTAAAATATCTGATAAATCTGATTTCAGTCTATTTAATTTCTGTGGGGTAATTGATGTAAAAAGATATGTTGAACCAATCTATATCTAACATTTATTGTGTTTGCATGACACAATTCTCCAATGCTAATACTTAGATCAGCTTCCCATCTTTGTCTAGATCTATGGATTCCTTGTTTTCATATTCCCTTTTGCAATAGTGTAAACATAGTTGAAATAATCTTCTTAATAGATTTATTACAAATTAAACTTTCTATTTTACTCTACAGGCAATGATGTTTTCGGACCCAATTTATCCCACAAATGCCCCTTGGTAATAACAAAATATCGTATCATTTTGTATCCCTTGATCAAATGACATCAAGCTTCTCCCTTCAAAACAATTCACTATTTATTCTGATTCTTTTGCTTGCCCAAGTATTTAAAAAGTCAGTTGTTCATTGTAAAGGGAATAAGTCCATTTTGAGTTGATGGCATTTTAGGTATCTCATATTTCCTCATTCCCATTCCCTGTTCCATCAGACATGTTAAGGAGGCACGTGGGTGAATGAGTTCTGTCTTTCACTGTATCAGCCTTTTTCTATGTGGCTGATTTAAGTTAGCCACGGGGAATGGAAATTTGCTTTTGAAATTGTAGTGGATTGATTACACTGGGCAACAAAAGGTTTGCTTCCTGAAAATAACTGGGGATTATGATGGACAACTTCAAGATGAACACACAGATAATTTCAGATTTACTTGATCACTTAGGAAGTTGGAGAAACATTAAATTGCCTTTTCTTGAATTTAGCAGGTTTAATTGCATAATGATGCTGACATATTATGTTAGTTTAACTGACCCAAAAATGTTCAGCCGCTGATTTTAGTGTGTCCTCTCCATCTGATGTCTCTCCTGAGAGTGTCTAACAATAGTCGACCAGTTGCCCTGATACCACTTTCCCATGGTTGCAATGTCCTGGTGAAACCTTTCACCATGTTCGTCACTGACTGCACCAAGATCAGCAGGGAAGACGTCCAAGTGTGAATGCAGAAAGTGAATTTTCAATGACATCTTGCCCTTCCTGGTTTTGTATACTTGAAGTAGACAAAATAAGACAGGAAATCATAAAAATTTGTATCACAAAAAGGTATAAGAAAATGATGAAATGGTGCAGCTGAGATAGGTAAACTGGTTGACTGTTTTGAGTTTTGTGTGCCCGATGAAGATGTGGGGGGACTGGTAGTCATGGTGGGGAGCTGGCTGATGGAGGACCTTCAGGCTGACTTCCAGGCTAAACATTTTAGCAGTTTCTGCAAAACAGGACGTCAAGCACTGAAGAGCTGGCTATACAGAGCCGTTGTCATACCCACACTCCCGTTCGGCTCCGAATCATGGGTCCTTTACCGGCATCACCTACGGCTCCTAGAACGATTCCACCAGCGTTGTCTCCATTCCATCCTCAACATTCATTGGAGCGACTTCATCTCCAACATTGAAGTACTCGAGATGGCAAAGGCCGACAGCATCGAATCCACGCTGCTGAAGATTCAACTGCGCTGGGTAGGTCACATCTCCAGAATGGAGGACCATCGCCTTCCCAAGATCGTGTTATATGGCGAGCTCTCCGCTGGCCACCGAGACAAAGGTGCACCAAAGAAGAGGTACAAGGACTGCCGAAAGAAAGCTCTTGGTGCCTGCCACATTGACCATCGTCAGTGGGCTGATATCGCCTCAAACCGTGCATCTTGGCGCCTCACAGTCCTCCTTTGAAGAAGACCGCAGAGCCCACCTCACTGACAAAAGACAAAAGAGGAAAAACCCAACACCCAACCCCAACCAACCAATTTTCCCTTGCAACCGCTGCAACCGTGTCTGCCTGTCCCGCATCGGACTTGTCAGCCACAAACGAGCCTGCAGCTGACGTGGACTTTACCCCTCCATAAATCTTTGTCCGCGAAGCCAAGCCAAAGAAAAGATAAGAAAATGAAGGTGATTTTTGTGATCAGCAGTTCAAAATCCTTAAAATACACCCAAAAATGGTCAGGAAGCAAAATCTTTGTCAAGTATTATTGGGTATGAGGTGAAAAATATGAGTGCTGTTATTAGTAAAAATAACCCTAGTGTGGAGATTGGATTTGGGTTTTGTATTGCTCTCTTGATATTCCAGGGAGGAAGTGATTGAGGAATAGTATTTGGGGTTCAGGAGTGCTTCCAATACACTGGCAAATACTGGGCTTGGGTTTGCCTGTGAGAGTGAGGGATCAATGGATTGCTGCTGGTCTATCCCCAGCATAATGCATAAACTTTGGACTAAGATGGGGTAGGGTGGGGAGGGGGGGTGGGGTGGGTGGGTGGAATGATTAGTGATTGCAACTTGTTTGTTTCCCTAACTACCGCAGATAAGATTCTGAGCTAACCCAAGTACAAAGGCAGTACTCCACATTGTCCTGCATGCACTGATTACCTACTATTAACTATAGATGATAATTCTGTTTACCAATTCAATGCAGGCCAACTGAAGGATTAACCCTGATTTAAACCCAAAAGGCAAGGTAGTTAAAAATGTACTTGACTATACTTGTCAGGCAATCGGGTAAATGGATGGAAATGACCATTTCTGCAGGGGGTACTATAACTTCAGAAATACAGCTCGGTGTTTTAGGCAATGTTCAGAATCAGGAGGGGTATTCAATTTGCCAAGGGCAACACAAACATTTGTTCCTCTTTGTGACACGTTGTTGCTCACAGTGATGTCTGTGCTCACATTTGAGAGATTTTATTGCTGGAAGAAACAATGCTCAACCATGTCAACCATATTTCAGGATTGGAAAGATCCCACCTACCTCACCAAGGCTTCCTCCACTCCCCATTGTCATTTTTTCTTGACTTAGCTGAGAGCTTGCCTGTTCTCATCAGTGGACCGGAGTGAATTAACTTCACGAAGCAAATGTTGGGTTTAGTCATGAGATTATTCCCTATTTTTTTTTTACTTAATGCTAGTGGCATTGCGACACCGATGCGAAATCAACTATTGGGTGGCGGGGTGGTGGAGTGATTTCAGATTCTAATGGGGTACATTAAAAAACTGATATTTCATGTCCATTTATTTTTTCCAAACTTGTCACATTAGTATAGTAAAACCCTGATTTAAAATTGAGTGAGATAACATTGGCTAGAATTATTTTTCTTGTGGAGTGAGGAATGGTTTTTTGTAATAGTATGATTGACAGATTCACTTTTCAGTTTTTTTGAAGAACAAATTGGCAATTAAAAAAAAGTAGGTGGTGGGGTGGGGGGGAAAGGTCATGAAACAGTATCTTGAATCAGCATAATTATGGTGGCATGGTTCGTATAGCGGTTAGCACAACACCGTTACAGTGCCAGCAATCGGGACTGGGGTTCGAATTCCGTGCCGTTTGTATGTTCTCCCCGTGTCTGTGTGGGCTTACCCCAGGTCAATTGGGCGGCACGGGCCTGTTACTGTGCTGGAGGTCTAAATTTAAAAAAAAATTCCGAAAAGAGGCAGCAATGGGGTGTTGTTAGTGTTTATGGTTCAGATGTTTTAAAATGAACACTCAGCAGTAAGTTGGAGTTGGATTTTCACTCCCCATACTGAAATCAAATAGAGAATGGCGCCTGGGGGAGGGAGGAGGAAAAGAAGTTTCTCAATCGGATCTCAATGGGGTCAAGCAGATTGCAAGTCTTTTGATGGGAATTGGAACTGACAGAGTGCACTGTGGCGGACTTGATAATCTGATAACCATGATGCACAGGCCTCTGTTAGATGACTGACCTGATTCACTGATGGGATGAGAAGAGGTATATCTATTACTTGAGCTTGGCACATACATGCTGCCTGACTTCAGAATGCCAGTCGTTAGTAACAGATCTGCCCTTTCATGTCCCTTCAATTAGTCGGGCTTACACTGGAAATCACTCTGCTATCAGGAACAGAGTTTCTGGCTGAATAAGCAGCCTGAAGCTTTGTGTTGAAAACAGTGTGGTTCGGGGTAGTTCAGCTGTCCTCTTTGATCACAGCCACTCCTACGCCAACCCACGTTAAACATCAGATAAATAGGTTGAGTGGTAGTGATCATTTAGCGACAGAAACTGATGGGACATGAAGGTTGAGTACCAAAGAGATCAATTAAAATGTATGAAATAAAACCGCGTCAACTAGCCAGAAACACAATAACCAAGAATCTTTGAAGTACCGTGGAACGGAAAGATCATTGGGCCTAAAACATTAACAATGGTTTCTCTCTCCTTTTGACATGCTTAATATTTCCACCATTTTCTAACAGTTGTATTCACTGCCACCCAATCTTAGGAAGAGTGTGTCCAAGAACAAATTAAAACCAGTCAGAAGCAGAATTCTACAGCACAGAAACAGGCCATTCGGCCCATCTTGTCCACCCCCCCCACCAAATTGGTCCCATTCGCCAATGGGAGTTCAGCCTATGTCTCTCTAAACCAGGGGTGGCCAAACACCTGTAGATATACAGCATGGTAACAGGCCATTTTGACCCACGGGTACATACCCGGGGATATAGGTAAATTGGGCGGCGTGGACTCTTGGGCCATAATGGCCCGTAACCATGCTGTTTGGCCACCCCTGCTCTAAACTTTTCCTATCCATGCAACTGTCTAAATATCTTTTGAATGTTACAAATGCCCTCACTCTACCACTTCCTCTGGCAGCTAGTTCTATAAACCCACCACCATCTGTTTCCATTTTATGCTATTGTGTTTTTTTTAAAAAAAAAAGCTGTGACTATTTACCTTTAAATCATTAACACTGAGCACTGAACAGGGTTGGCACGGTTGGCGTAGCACCAGGGTTCGAGTCCCGCGCTGTCGGTAAGGAGTTGGTACATCCTCCCCGGCGTCTTCAGTTTCCTCCTACCATTCGAAACATACCAGTGGGTGGCACGTCTCATGAGCAGAATGCTCTGTTACCATGCTGTATGTCTAAAAAAAAATACAACAAAATCTGATGTGATATTGCATTAAGAGAACACTGGCACGCAATGTACTGTTATCAGTGGGGATTACACCCATGTAGCGTGGGTTTACTGTTGGCTAACTTCCAATGTGTTTTTATTTTAAATGGATCTTTGTCATAGTTCTTAATGAGGACAACAAGTAACTGATGAGCCTGCTCATTGGGATGAGAATGGCAGCAAATCAATCCACAATATTGTTAAATATGAGGAATTCTAATGAACAGAATTTTACTTGTCTGCATGTGTCTGTATAATATATAATTAAAAAAAAAATTTGAGCATACAGGTCCTTCTGCTTCCATGCTGCACAAATATGGCAATTAACTTAGGACCCCGGTACATTTTGAATGGTGGGAGGAAACCCACGCAGACCCAGGGAGAACGTGCAAACTCTTTACAGTGCGGGATTCGAACCTGTGTCACTGTAATAGCATTGCACTAACTGCTATTCTAACTGTGCCGCCCTGCACTGTATCTCCTTGCCTCAGGCTTAAGACAAATATACCCAAGGCAGTGAAGTGTTAAAATATTTTCTGTACCAGATTGGATTGAAAATTATATTTGAAATTCTGTTCAGGAGTAAAAATACATCATTTACTTGAACAGTTGAAGACATCATTATCGTCCAAGGTGTTTAAGATTTTAAGTGTTATAGAATGAAGTGGATGAAACCAATATATTTTAGTGATAATTTTTATTCAGCTCAAATAAAGATGATTCAGTAATTCCCCTGCCTCACTGACAACTTCAAACAGTGCTCTCTGTAAGGAGTTTGTACGTTCTCCCCTTGTCTGCATGGGTTTTCCCGGGGGCGTGGCTCCAGTTTCCTCCCACCTTTCAAAATGTACCAGGGGTGTAGGTTAATTGGGGTGTAAATTGGGCAGCATGGACTCATGGGCCGAAATGGCCTGTTACCGTGCTGTATGTCTAAATTTTAAAACTTCTAAAATTTAAAAATAACTGAGGGTGATTATGTGCAGATAATTTGTTTGTAATTGTCATCCATTCACTGAATTGCATTTTGGAGAACCTGCCCTGCTACTGTGGGGAGAAGTTGCTATTATTTTCAGTGAAAAGGCCTTCTTCCTCCATTTGCGTTCGGAGTATATTTACATTGGAAGTACATCACTCATCAGCTGCAAAGTGTCATCAAACAGACTTTGAACGTAAGGAATTAAAACAATCAGGCATTTGTGAAACATCAGAGCTCCAATCCAAGCCCCTTTGGTAAAGTCTGCCCCGTTTTGAGGGTTTAATGAACAACTTGGTGTGGTAATAAAAATGCACAGAGTTGGAAAGCCCGGAATGTTGATTGAATCTTTTCTGGCTGAGACGATAATTAGGCCTTGACAGTTGGCCCCTGCTGGTCAAGGAGTATTGGAAGAAAGAAAATTGTACATTAAAAAAAAATTCTTCACCGGAAAGTAGAGTTCGGTACAGATTTGGTAGTCCAGCACCCCACAGATTCTGGTCACGTGTTCACACGATTTTCATCACACAGTCATGCTTTCAATGACTCCAGCCCAATTCTTCCTTCTCTGATTTCACTATTTTAACTCATTTGCTAAACTTCACTATCGGCATATCTAATTTAGGGAGACACACTGGGAGTTCTGAAGCCAGAAGAGGACTTGTGCAAGCACACTTAGAATCGTACAACTCTTCAAATTTTACTCAATTCACCCAACCCACGTAGTTTTACAATCATTTCAATAGTTACTGTTTATGGAATTTTGATGTGCCTAATGGTCTACTCCGTTTGCCTACGGATTTACTTTATACCATTTTTAATGGTTTGAAATCTGTATTCTGACTACTGTACATGACAAATGTACAAAGCCAGTGACATGCTATTTAATGACTTTCTAAAGATTAGAGGCAGAGAAATGGGGTAAGCAGCAAGAGATTGGATCTACCTCTAATCTTTAGGAATTCATTACATTAAATAGAGTGTCATTGGGTTTACAGAATGTCATATGATCAAGATATTTGTTTCAAAAGGATTTAAATAGTGTGGTTGTAGTAAATTTGTTTGGCAAAAAAGGCATTGCGATTTTTTTTTTTCTCTCTCATGCTTATTTTCCATCTCTGACTCACCTATTCTGGCAATCTCCTGGCCAGCCCTCCAGCTTCTGGGCATTTTTACATAGAAACTTCAGAATTAATGAAAAGAAAAAAATTAGCATACTTACCTCCAGTATGTCCGGTTGTGGTTGTTTATACAGCCTTCCACTGTTGCGGAGTTTGTCAGAGGGGGACGTTACTTTCATTAGGGCCTGTTTCTTATGGAGTGGCTGCGGTCAATTTACACTGCAGCCGCTCTGTAAAAATGTGTAGGGGTACGAGTGGAAATATTACAGGATGGAATTTGCATTAAAAAATTCCATCCTGACATTTTTACACCGCCACCGGAGCAGAAATTTTCTGCTGTTCAGCCTTCTGCTGCCTCTTTTGTAACCTTGAATGGGTCCTACTCACCCATATCCCCTGGGTAGCTGGGCTTTCATTCTGACAATGTCCCGTTGTTAAAGGGTCCTCTCTCCACAATGGGTCTTAACCCAGGGTTTCAACCCAACCCTCCACAGATGCAGCCTGACCTGTCAAGCTCCCAACAACTGCAGTCTCTGTGTCTCCCCATGACCTTGCCCAAGCCAAAAGTTCTGTGAATTCTCTCGTCTCCTTCTGTTCTCTCCAGCACATTTTAATCACACGGACCTTTACTCAAATGCTTTAGCCTGACCTTAAGCTCTGCAACTCACTTCTTAAAGCTTCTCAACTCACTGCTGGCCATTTACTACCTGCTTTTTCCAGAAATAAATCCTAAATCCCACTATAAATACAAGGGTGGCATAGTGGTTTAGAACGTAAGAAATAAGAGCAGGAGTCGACCACCCAGCCTGCTCCGCCATTCAACTCGATCATGGTTTATCTGATGACAGGCTCATCTCCACCGACCTGCCTTTTCCCCATGTCCCTCAATTCCCCTACTATGTGAACGTCTATCCAATCTCGTCTTGAATATATATACTGAGGTTGCCTCCACTGCTTTAATGGTCAGTGAATTCCACAGATTCACTACCCTCTGGAAAAAGTAGTTCCTCCTCATCTCTGTCCTGAATCTTGAGGCTATGTTCCCTAGTTCTGGTCTCCCCTACCAATGGAAACAACTTTCCTTCCTCTATCTTATCTATGCTTTTCATGATGTTATGTGTTTCTATAAGATCCCCTCTTATTCTTCTAAATTTGAGCGAGCGCAGTCCTCGAGGACTCGATCTTTCCTCAAAGGCCAACCCTCTCATCTCTGGAATCAACCTGGTGAACCTCCTCTGCACTGGTTCCAAAGCCAGCACATCCTTCCTCAAGGGGTCGAAAACTGCACGCAGTGCTCCATATGCGGCCTCACCAGTACCTTGTACAGTTGCAGCATAACCTCCCTGCTCTTAAATTCAATTCCCCCGAGGAGTGAAGGCCAACATTCTATTTGCTTTCTTGATAACCTGCTACATCTGCACTTCAAGCTTTTGCAATTCACGCACAAGCACTCCCAGGTCTTCCTGCACAATGGCATGCTGCAATTGCTTGTCATTTAAATAATACTCTGATCTTCCATTTTCTGTCCAAAGTGGATAACCTCACAGTTATCAATATTGTACCCCATCTGCCAGACCCTTGCCCACTCACTTAACCTATCTATTTCTCTCAGACTCCCCATATCCTCTGACAATTTGCTTTTCCACTCAATTTAGAGTGGAAACTTAGATACACTACACTCTGTCCCCACTTCCTGATCATTTATGTATACCGTGAACAGTTGTGAGTCCAGCACTGACCCCTGCGGCACCCCACTCACCACCGATTGTCAACTAGAAAAAACCCCTGTATCCCAACTCTCTGCTTTCCATTGGTTAACCAATTCTCTACCCATGCTAATAGATCACCCCCCAACTCTATGCATCCTTACCGTCCGTATAAGCCTTTTATGCGTCGCCTTATCGAAATCCAAGTGATCAACATCCACCTGCTCCCCTCCAACGACCATGCTCATTATAGCCTCAAAGAACTCCAGTAAATTTGTCAAACAGGGACCTGCCTGATAGATCCGTTTAGCTCTAGATGCCTCACAATTTCCTCTTTAATGATAGCTTCGAGCATTTTCCTAACTACAGATGTTTAGCTGATGCCTTGCAGCAGCGGAGTCTGGCTTCAATCCTGACTTTGGGCATTGTTGACGTGGAGTGGTTTCCTGTGGTACTCTGGTTTCTTTCCACTTGCAGACTGATAGGATAAATTGCAATTTCAATTTTCTCCTGGTGTATAAAC
The DNA here is from genome assembly GCF_036971445.1 of Narcine bancroftii. Lineage (NCBI taxonomy): Eukaryota > Metazoa > Chordata > Chondrichthyes > Torpediniformes > Narcinidae > Narcine > Narcine bancroftii. Next base: position 160,840,344 of record NC_091470.1, read on the forward strand.
GAGTGGTAAAATTTGAGAATAAATGAGATTAACATTGGACGAGTGTAAATGGTGGTAGATCACCAGCAAGGACTCAGTGTGGTGAAGGTTCTGTCCTGTATCTATTGACGATCCTTACAAATAGGCCTTTGGGCAGAAAACGCACTACTTGAGTTCAAGATGCAGCTGATCTATGCTGTTATTTGATCATTTGTTTTCAACAGAGTCCTGAAACATTGCGGACAATGGCTGCCTCACTGTGCCTGAAATAACGATTCTTGTGAAATAGAAACTGACCAATCTTTATAGCAGAAATTGGTTTTATGCTGTGGTGTTCAGTTTCTGATGTCTTTAAATCAACCTGTGGGTAAGTATAAGCATCAGTAGACACTTGAAATCACCCTTGCACTGGTAGTGAACTCCTCTCCGCATTTGAGGCAGAGCTGGCAGATGACAGCAGCCTGCTGAGACAGCGAGAGGGGAACATCCTTGCAGCCAGGGTCATGGCAAGGTTAGTCAAATAACGGATTAATTATGGGAGGTTTCCCCTGGCCTCACCATGAACTTTTCACTGAGCTAACCTGTATGTAACCCGGCCAAGCACAGGTGGAGATGACCAAGTGAAGCCTGAATGGGAGCTTATTTTTAGATGTGATCTGAGGTGGGGTGAGAGAGCCATCACTTCCAGATGACGGCCAGGGAAAGTATTCATTTCACACAGTCCTTGCATCCGAAGTTCTTGTGATGCCACTGTTCAGTAAATAGTGCGCTCACCTGAATCCCACGAACAAACGTCAACTGTGAATGAGCTGAGGGACAGGTCAAATGATGGAAGTAAGGTCTTTTGAACAAGCCTCACCCACTCTCTCAGATGGAGGCAAAATTTTCCGCTATTTCAAAAGGAGAGTTGGAGAATTAGTCCTGGTATCCTGGCTAATATTGACCTCTCTGTCAATAGCAGTATGAAAAAGGTAACCTGCAATGTTTGCTTTTGGAAATTTGAATCTATCTTTGTTTTGTGTCCATAGTGCAAAGATTTGCTATCAATTTCATTTTAAAAATAAATAAATGCGAAAAGAGAAAAGTGAGATCGCGTCTATGGTTCATTGTCCGTTTAGAAATCTGATGGTGGAGGGGAAGAAACTGTTTTTCTACCGTTGGGTCTTTGTCTTCAGGCTCCTGCACCTCTTTCTCAATGGTAGCACTGAGAAGAGGGCATGGCCTGGGTGGTGAGGGTCCTTGATGATAGAAGTTGCTTTCTTAAGACACCACTTCTTGTAGATGTCCTCGATGGTGTGAAAACTGATGCCCATGATGGTGCTGGTCGAGATCACGACTCTGTAGTCTTGTTTAGAGCATTGGCACCTGCATACCAGACAGTGAAGTTACCAATCAGAATGATCTCCATGGTACACCTGTAGAAATTTGCAAGATTCTTTGGTACCATACAGAAACTCCTCGCAAAGTATAGCTAGTTGACAAGTCTTTTTCACGTTGACACCCAGGAATGTGAAGATTTTACCCTTTCCATTGCTGACGCTCATTGAGGACTGGTTTGATTTCTCCGGGACTCCCCTTTCTGAAGTCCACAATCAGTTCCTTAGTTTTGCTAACATTGCGTGCCAGGCTGTTATGTGTCACAACTCAACGAGCTGATCCATCTCCTTCCTTGTTGTCGTCTGTGATCCTGCTGACGGCCATGGTGTCATTGGCAAATTTGGAGATGGCGTTAGAATTAATTGGGACTACCTTTCCTACATCAAAGCAGTGATTACAGTTCTCATATGAATCCACTTTGCATTGAAGTACATACATTTGCGCAGAAACACATACACTTCCTTACGCTGTCATATTTTCTTTGGCTTTGTTATCTCAGATAGATTTTATACAAGAGACAATGTCTTAAGAAAGCAGCCTCTATCCTCTTGGATCCACACCACCCAGGCCATGCCCTCTTCCCATAAAAGGTACAGGAGCCTAAAGAAGAGTGCCCAGCGGCACAATGACAGCTTTTTCTCTTCCACTGTCAGATTTCTGAATGGACAATGAACCACAGATATCATCTGACGTACTCTTATTTTCTTGTACTATTAATTTTTGAAATATAATTTAGAGAAATATTTCTCTAATGCTGCCACAAAACACCAAATTTGGTGACGCTCATGTCAATAAATTCTGAATCCCATACTCTATTAATATCCAATGAGGCACATGATCCAGCAACTTTGATGAATATCTTGTTAGCTCTCTTCTCCCTGCACAACAGTGGAAACAAATGACTGGCAAAGGCAAGTATAATAGGGTTTAGCAGATCCATCGTCAGCAAATCAACCCAGGGCAACACACATATTTTGGGCATAAGCACGACATGAAATCAACCTTCTGACCAGAGAGCTGGTCCACTGCCAGAAGAATTGTGAATGAGTAACAGTGTGTTTGCTGCCTGGTCAACTTTCCTAAACAAGGGCATTGTGATAGAGTGATCTACATTGAAAAAGAGCTAACCATGACTGTATTTCAAATTGCACTTTCCAAATTCCTCCCTTAAAATATAAACTTTCCTGTTCCTTTCCACAAGAGTGAGCTTTCTGTGCTCTATTGTCCAGTGGTGTTTTATCAAGGTATGACCGGCAGGCATTTTGATGATGGAAGATACCTCCAAAAAAATATTCAATTCTGTCCTCAACTCCACATGTACGTACTTTCCCTCCACAGCTGATGCCCTCCTTTCCTCTTTGGTATCACTACTTCACCGACTCACCACAGTCATCTTGCTTGGCTTGCTTTTACATAATGCAGAAAGAGATGTGGGGGGAGTCACGTGATGGAGTAGTGGCCGGTCAGGGAACTCCAGCCCTCTCTGGAAAAGTTTAAAAAAAATACACAAAACACAAAGGTACAAGAATAAAAATTAAAACAAAGTAAAAGTAAAGGTGGGAAGAAAATGGTAGCGAAAAGAGAAAAGTCTAAAGCAACGGGAAGAAGAGAAGAAGAAAGAACGTCGGAGGAAGAAGGTGAAGGCCTTAACTGTCCGAGGAGGCCCACCGCGGAGAGAGAAGCCCGCTCCCTAAGGTCAGTGGAAGTCCCGAGCTCGGGACTACAAAAATGGCTCGCGGAGCCAAGTAAAAGTGCGCAACCGCGCATGAAAAAAAACACACTGAAGGGAGGGGGGAACAGCTGAGGAGTCGATCTCCACAGCTGAGGATGACAGCTGGAACACAACAACAGGAAGAGAACACAGAAAACAACGAAAACAAGAAAGAAGAGAGTAAAAAGAAAACAAGGAAACAACAGATGACCAACCCAGAGGAAGAAGAAGAAGAAGAACATAGAGAAATGGAAGAAGAAGGGAAAGGCAAGACAATGGATATATTTAAAAAAAAAATATGGAATCAGTAAAAGAATGGCAATTACTAGAATTTAGTGAAATAAAAAGAAGAATTAAAAGTGCAGAAGAAAAAATGAATAGAATAGAGATGGTCATGACAGATATAGGAAAAAGAGTGGACAATGTGGAAGAACGAGAAACAATCGTAGAAATGGAAGTAGAGGACTTAAAAGAAAAATTAGAAGAATCTAATTAAAAAGTTAAAGAGACACAAGAGCTGTTAGCTCAGAAGATAGATATAATAGAAAATTATAATAGAAGAAATAATATAAAGATAGTGGGCCTTAAGGAAGATGAAGAAGGCAAGAATATGAGAGAATTTATAAAAGGTTGGATCCCCAGGGTCCTAGGAAGACCAGAATTACATGAAGAAATGGAAATAGAAAGGGCACATAGAACATTAGCCCCGAAACCACAGCCACAGCAAAAACCAAGATCCATTTTAGTAAAATTCTTAAGATATACAACAAGAGAAAATATATTGGAGAAAGCAATGAAGAAAATAAGAGAAGACAAAAAGCCACTGGAATACAAAGGTCAAAAAATTTTTTTCTATCCAGACATAAGTTTTGAACTCCTGAAGAAGAGAAAGGAGTTTAATACAGCAAAAACGATCCTATGGAAAAAAGGATATAAATTTATGCTAAAGTACCCAGCGGTACTTAAAATAGTTATTTCAGGGCAGCAAAACAGATTATTCTCAGATCCGGAGGAAGCACGAAAATTTGCAGAACAACTACAAAACAGGCAGAGAGATGAAGACATGTAACGAGAGTAAAAATGACCACGAACTATATGTATGCGTGTATATGGGTATAATATATATATATATATATATATATATATATAGGTGTGTATGTATATATGTGTGTACATGTGTGTATCCATATTTAGAGGAAAATATATAGAATATAGATAAGAATTAATAAGGGAATGAAAGGGAAAAGAGGAAGTAAGGAGGGATTTAAAAGAGTGACCTTTGTTATATATGAAAATTGAAATCTTTTCTGGGGAGGGGCTGGGTGGGGAGGAGTTACGGTCACTGCAAAATCAGTTGACGCTTGCGAGTGAATTCGCAAATCCAAATGGAGAGGGGAGATGTGGTTGCCCGACAAGGGATAAAGGGCAACTCAGGAAGGGGAGGGGATAATGGGGTTAAAGAAATTTTAGATAGGAGAGTAAGGGAAATGTTTGATGTTTTAGAAATGTTGTCTTATAAAGTGTTCAAAACAAGAAATCAGAAATGGATAAGAAGGAAAGGTGATGATGAGGAAACGGAAAGGGAAGATAAACAAAGTATGAAATGGCTACGTTGAACTATATGACTTTAAATATTAACGGAATACATAACCAAATCAAAAGGAAGAAACTGCCAAATTTACTGAAAAAAGAAAAAAATTGATATAGCATTCGTGCAAGAAACACATTTAACTGAAATGGAGCACAAGAAATGAAAGAGAGATTGGGTAGGACATGTAACAGCAGCGTCATATAATTCAAAAGCTAGAGGAGTAGCTATATTAATCAGTAAAAATGTACCAATTAAAATAGAAGAGGAAATAATAGATCCAGCAGGGAGATATGTAATGATAAAATGTCAGATATATTCAGAGTTTTGGAATTTACTCAATGTATACTCACCTAACGAAGAAGATCAAAAATTTATGCAAGATATTTTTTTGAAGATAGCAGACACGCAAGGGAACCTTCTAATAGGAGGGGATTTCAACCTTAATTTGGATTCAAAAATGGATAAAACTGGGAAAAAAATTAACAGAAAGAACAAAGTAACCAAATTTATAATTAAATCGATGCAAGAAATGCAACTTTTGGGTATATGGAGGAAACAACACCCAAAGGAAAAGGAATATTCATATTATTCAGGTAGACATAAAATATACTCAAGAATAGACCTATTCCTGTTATCAGCTCGTATGCAAGATAGAGTAAGAAAAACAGAATATAAAGCTAGAATATTATTGGACCATTCACCCCTGATATTGACAATAGAGTTAGAGGACATCCCTCCAAGAATGTATAGATGGAGATTAAACTCCATGCTACTTAAAAGGCAGGATTTTAGAGAATTAATTGAAAGACAAATTAAAATGTACTTTGAAATAAATATGGAATCAGTGAAAGATAAGTTTATACTATGGGACGCAATGAAAGCGTTCATCAGAGGGCAAATAATAAGTTATGTAACCAAGATGAAGAAGGACTACAATCAGGAAACAGAGCAGTTGGAAAGGGAAATAGTAAATATAGAAAAAGAATTAGCAAAGAAGGATGACACAACTAAAAGAAGAGAATTGGCAGATAAAAAAATAAAATATGAAACTCTACAAACATATAAGGTGGAGAAGAACATAATGAAGACAAAACAGAAATATTATGAAGTAGGAGAAAAAACGCACAAAATTCTAGCATGGCAGCTTAAGACAGAACAAACTAAGAGAATGGTATTGGCATCAAGGAAAAAAGACAAACAAATCACATATAATCCAACAGAGATTAATGAAAACTTCAGAGAATTCTACGAACAATTATACCAAACTGAAAACGAAGGGAAAGAAGACAAAATAGATGAATTTTTAACTAAAATTGAACTACCAAAATTACAAATAGAGGAACAAAATAAATTAACAGAACCATTTGAAATAGTAGAAATACAAGAGATAATAAAAAAAACTACTGAATAATAAAACACCAGGAGAAGGTGGATTCCCAATAGAATTCTATAAAACATTTAAAGATTTATTAATTCCTCCCCTCCTGGAAGTAATCAACCAGATTGATAAAACACAAAGCTTACCAGATTCATGCAAAACAGCAATAATTACAGTAATACCAAAGAAAGGGAAAGATCCACTCGCACCAGCGTCATATAGACCAATATCTTTACTTAACACAGATTATAAGATAATAGCTAAACTATTAGCAAACAGATTAGCCGACTATGTACCTAAAATAGTAAATCTAGACCAAACTGGATTTATTAAAAAAAAGACGAACAACAGACAATATTTGTAAATTTATTAACTTAATTCATGCATTAGAAGGGAATAAAGCTCCAACAGCAGCAGTGGCTTTAGACGCAGAGAAGGCATTTGACAGAGTAGAATGGAATTATTTATTCAAAGTATTACAAAAATTCAGTTTACCAGAGAAGTATATTAATTGGATTAAAGCATTATATAAGGGGCCATTGGCGAAAGTGACAGTAAATGGATATATATCAAAGCAATTTAACTTAAGCAGATCAACAAGGCAAGGATGCCCACTATCACCCCTATTGTTTGTGTTAGCTATAGAACCACTAACAGAATTGATAAGAACAGAAAATAAAATAAAAGGGATAAAAATAAAAGACAAGGAATATAAAATCAGTTTATCTGCAGATGACGTTATAGTATACTTAACAGAACCAGAATTATCAATAAAAGAATTACATAAGAAATTGAAGGAATATGGAGAAGTGTCGGGTTACAAGATTAACGCAAATAAAATTTAAGAAGGAATCACCATTCAGATGGCAAATGCAAGCAATAAGATACCAAGGTATACAAATAAATAAAAATCTCGGCCATTTATATAAACTCAATTATTATCCACTAATGAAAAAATTACAGGACGACTTAGAGCATTGGAAAGACTTACCACTAACACTAATAGGAAGGATAAACTGTATTAAAATGAACATTTTCCCAAGGATACAATACCTATTTCAGGCATTGCCAATACACTTGACGGAGAAATTCTTCAAGGAGTTAAAGAAAATAATAAGGAAATTTTTATGGAAAGGGAAGCACTAGATAAATTAACAGAATGGTACAAACAAGGAAGCTTACAACTGCCAAACTTTAAAAATTATTATAGAGCCGCACAATTAAGATACCTATCAGATTTTTATCAAACAAGGGAAAAGCCAGATTGGACTAGATTAGAACTAGATAAAATAGGGGAGAAAATACCTGAACATATATTATATAAATGGGATGAAAAATTGGTACAACGTAGGAATTCTCCAGTATTACATCATCTGCTCAATATTTGGAAGAAGATTCATGTAGAAAGGAATAAAACAAATTACCAATTACCAAAACTATTACTGACGCAAAATCAGTTAATCCCTTTTACAATAGATAACCTTTCCTTTAGAGAATGGGAGAAAAAAGGGATCAAAAGAATAGAAAATTGTTTTTCAGGAAATAAATTACTATCCTTTGAACAAATGAAGAATAAATATAATATAACTTAAGATACAGTGTTGGCATACTACCAACTGAAATCCTACTTGGACAAATTGGGAAGCAGTCTGAGGTTACCAGAGGGAAGTAATTTTGAATATGTGATTACAGATATAATGATAATCAAAAAATTTATAACAAATATGTATATTAAACTGCAAGAAAAGGAAAATGAGGAAACAAATGGTAAAACTAAACAAAAATGGGAACAAGATTTAAACATAAAGATAAAGAAGGAAACATGGGAGAAGTTATGCTCTGGAACTATGAGAAATACAATAAACACGAGGTTACATATGATACAATATAACTGGTTACACAGGCTATACATTGCACCTCAAAATTTAAATAAATGGGACCCAACAGTATCTGACAGATGTTTTCGTTGTAAAAAAGAAATGGGAACAACAATCATGCAATCTGGACGTGTGAGAAAGTGAAAAAATTTTGGGAAGATCTAAACCAGATATTAAATAAAATTACAGAAAGCAATATACCAAAAAAACCCAGAGATCTTCCTCCTAAGTAACATAAAAAACAAAGAATTTGGACTTGATTTGGATGGTGCACAAAAAAGATTTGTTAGGATAGCCCTAGCCGTAGCAAAAAAATATATTATGTCAGCCTGGAAATCAGAAGATAACTTGAGAATACAACAATGGTATATAGAAATGAATAAATGTATTCCATTAGAAAAAAATAACATATAAGTTAAGAAATAATATTGCAATATTTGAACAAATATGGGAGCCATACATGAAACAGAATAGAGAAAACCTACCGGGGACATCTGCCACCTAAAATGACAGAAGGAGAAGGAAATGAAAAGAATTGACTCAGTGGAATTTCTTGTTTATTTTTATTGAGTGACAACATTGTTTGACTGGTTCAATGTATCTTAGATTCTGTACTTTAAATGAATGGGAGGGGAGGTAGGGAGGGTGGGATGGGAAGAGGGGGGGGGAGAAAACGACACTATATATTTGAAAAGGAAAATGTATGTATCTTGATCAATGTGGTTTATGGTGTGAAAAATAAAAAATTTAAAAAAAAATGCAGAAAGAGATGTCTGGATGAGTGCCTCTCCAACATCCAAGAAGATCGATCCCCATCCAGGAAAAATATTTCTGGTACCCAATCTACCAGCCAAACCCATCATGAAAGTGATCCCCACCAATCAAATGCCCTGCAGCTACTCACCCAGGCCTCTCCAGCAACTTAGCCCAGACCCTGGTTCTAAGAGGGAGGACAAAGGTAGTGAACTCTCTCAATCAGAACCATGTGCAATTTCCCCAACCTCTGTCAGGCATCGAATGTGGAAATGTTTCACTGTTCCTGCATTTTCTCTGGAATATGACCTTGAATTCCCTGCTGACTGGCAGTGTTGAAGTATTACCAGAAGAAGAACATGGTCCTAGAAGGCAGCTCATGGCTACTTTGAGGACACTCGGGAATGGGTTCTTTTTTTTGGCCTTTCAAGTGATTCCCTCCTCGCTGACTGAGAACACATGAAGTAACGTAAAGAGACACAAGTTTTAAAACAGCATTCTGACCTGGAACATTGACCATCCATTCTTCTCCAATTCTGTTGTCCGACACACTGAGTACCCCCAGCCCCTCTTTGCTTCAATATCGAAAATAGGGCCCAGGTATCTTTCATAAACACAGTAGTGAAGCCCTATTTGAAAAACATAATAAACATAAGAACTGCAAGGGTTTTCAAACTTTATTTTCACCCACAGGCCACCTTAAGCAATCCCTTACTAATCACAGAGGACCGATGGCAGAAGGAATGCATCAAAGTGGTGTGTGAGTGGAAAGAAAAAGGTTGAGAACCACTGAGCTAATCAAAGACAACCAAAGTTAAATAATGGAGTTTAACCTGAATAAGAGTAAGGTCTTCCATTTTGATAAGTCAAACCAACGTAAGATTTACACAGTGAACGGTTAGTGCCCTGGGAAATGCTGATGAATTATGGATTTAGTGGTAAAGGTATATAGTTCCCTGAAAGTGGCAAGACATAGGCAGGGTAGTGAAGGCAACAAAACCAGCATTTATTGTCATGAACATGTCACAAAATTAATTGTTTTGCAGCAGCTTCTTCACGGAGATGTTAAATGTTGGTGAGAACATCTGCTGAGCCGCACAACCCCTGAGCACTCGGCCAGGAATGTTATCCGGTCCAGCACCTTTTCTTGGATTGACTTTGCCTCGTTCTCTCATAACGTCGGCCACTGTAACACGCAGCATCTGGAGAAGGTGTGGTTCTTCTACGCTGCCACAGCGTTTTTCACCTCAAACTGCGCGTAGAAGTTGTTCAGATTGGAGGCATCGGGACCCTGGATGGGTGGTGGGCGGGCAGCCAGGGCCTAGGCGAGAGTCTGCAATTGGGGGCTTCAGGAGCTTGGATAGGCAGCCAGGGTGTTGGGATCTCAGGTGGGTGGGTGCCAGGATGTTGGGAGGTCGGGCGGCCAGGACGTCGGGAGCTCGGATGGGTGGGCAGCCAGGGTGTCGGGAGCTCAGATAGGTGGGCAGCTGGCACCAAAAATAGGAGACGTTTCCATGCAATATATAGAAAATATCAGATTTTTGGGCTAAAAATAGGAGGGTCAACTTTTACACGGCCATACACAGTAAGTACTTATGAAACATTTTAGAACAGGAGGAACTGTGAAGAATATTATCACTTCCCATAAAACAATGAGTGTAACTCAGCACCCAAAAGTTCTAATGTAACAAATGTGAGGCCTCAGACCTGGTTTTACAAAGTACATTCGATAACAACCATAATCCCTGTACAGTTTCCTCAAATGTAACCTAATGGACCATAAATTGCAGGAGGAAAACAGATGTTAATTCAAAGGAGAGAATTAAGGGTGATCAATCTCTCAAAGTTGATTTTAAGGCTGAGAAGGTGAAGATTCTTTAGAGTAGGAACTGTGCAGCAATGAAACCAGATGATAGAATATGCTGGTGATAAAATTCTGAGGACTAGTGCCAAAGGAGTAAAATATATTAGTTGGGTCACGTTGGACTGGGGACTATTAGAGAGAGGGGCAAAGCCACAGTGGGCTTTGAATGAATGTAATAGGGTCGACATGTGAGGTATACATTTGGAACAGAATTGAAGAAGCTACATTCATTTCAGAGATGGTCTGTCATTAAGATGAAAAAGCTGTTGGATGCTACTTCACGAATTGGAGGGGTCACTGAGTCTCTGCTGCCAAATAGGAATAAGTTGTTAAGTGTACGGCTGAAGCAAGAGAGTGATCCATCATGGGTGCCGGTGTAACAAACTCAGCCTAACCTTGTCCTGATCCTGTTATTTCAGTATAACATGTGCTCAGGGGTAAATGGGCCATGAACTGTCACCCCTACCCCCTGGTGAGGGGTCATCCTGCCTGACCTTATGAAACTGCCAATCAAAATGAGTAATGGAGAGAACATGAATCTAGGCGGAAACGTGTTCTAAGTGGACAGGATTTCAGGCAAATCATTGGGTTCCCCAGTGAGAGACTGTTCCAGATTAAAACTTAACCTGAATTCAGTGCCCCATAACTTTTGCAACAGGAAATTGTTTATATTCAATACAAAAATTAAATTGTAAATTTAATAATTTAACTTGATTTAATGTTTGCATTAAAATTTCTGTACCTCACATTTAGCACCATTTAGTCACCACTCATCCTACCTTCCCAATTCTGCGTGGGTGTAAGATTTTCTTTACATCACCTAATTATCAAATTAAGGAGTCACGTGATGGAGTAGTGGCCGGACGGTGAACTCCAGCCCTCTCCAGAAAAGTCAGAAAAAACAAAGCAACACACAAAGGCACAGAAATAAAAATCAAAGTAAAGTGAATATAAAGGTGGAAAGAAGATGGCGACGAAAAAAGAAAAGTCGAAACCAACGGTAAGAAGAGAGGAAGAGAAGACAACGGAAGATGAAGGAAAAGGCCTTACCTGTTCGAAGAGGCCCGCGGCGGTGAGAGAAACCCGCTCCCTCAGGTCGGTAGAATATGGACTACAAAAATGGCTCGCTGAGCCAAGTAAAAGTGCGCAACCGCGCATGAAAAAAAACACACCGACTGGAGGGGTGACCAGCTGGGCAGTCGATCTCCACAGCCGGCAACGACAGCTGCAGAACACCTGCAGCAAGAGGAGAACATAGAAGACAATGAAAACAAGAAAGAAGAGAAGAAAAGGACAACAAAGAAACAACAGATGGCCAACCCAGAGGAAGAAGAAGAGGAAGAGGAAGAGTACAGTGAAATAGAAGAAGAAGGGAAAGGCAAGATAAAGGATATACTTTCTCTTATTAAAGAATACATGGAGTCATTTAAAGAATGGCAAGCGCAAGAATTTAATGATTTTAGAAGAATAAACAATACAGAAGAGAAAATGAATAAAATAGATATGACCTTATCAGAAATGGGAAAAAGAATGGACAAGGTGCAAGAACGAGAAGCAGCAATAGAAATGGAGGTAGAGGACTTAAAAAAGAAATTAGAGGAATCTAATAAAAAAGTTAAAGAGACACAAGAACTGTTAGCTCAGAAAATAGATATAATGGAAAATTATAACAGAAGAAATAACATAAAGATAGTGGGCCTTAAGGAAGATGAAGAAGGCAAGAATATGAGAGAGTTTATAAAAGATTGGATCCCTAGGATCCTAGGATGTCCAGAACTACAGCAAGAAATGGAAATAGAAAGGGCACATAGAGCATTGGCCTTTAAACCACAATCACAACAAAAGCCAAGATCTGTTTTAGTAAAATTCCTAAGATATACTACAAGAGCAAAGGTACTGGAGAAAACAATGGAAAAAGTAAGAGAGGACAATAAGCCACTGGAGTACAAAGGGCAAAAAATCTTCATTTATCCAGATATAAGTTTTGAACTCCTGAAGAAGAGAAAGGAGTTCAATACAGCAAAGGCGATTTTATGGAAGAAAGGGTATAAATTTATACCTAATTATCAAATTACAAGAAGTTCATGTGAATTCACAATCCCTAAAAAACTTTGGTTATGCACCTTTAATGTTGCAGGTTTCCACAGAGTGCAGTGTAAGTTACAATTGAGTGGATGTTGTCTATCTCAAGACTGGTGTGAACTTCAACTTGCTGTCGCCAAACAGGTACTTTGTAATGAAAGCAATAATATACATTAAAGAGATGATAAATACAAAAAATAGATAATAAATACCTAGTTGCCATAAAAAAAGTGGCATTCCAACCATGTAGACAGTACTTTTTGTGGTCTTGGGATATTTATGGTTAGGATCATGAGGGGAGTTTCAAGAGTCTGATAGCCCTGGAAAGAAACTATTCTTGAACTAGGAGGTACTGGATGACACTTCCATCCCTTCTTTGCAAAGGTAGCATGGAGAAGAGGTTGTTTCCAAATTAATGGGGATCCCTTATGATGTCGGCTGCCTTCTGGAGACAGCGCCTCACATCGATGTCTTTAATGGATGGGAGGTCAATGCCTGTGATGGATTTGTCTTCTGCATTCCTGTGCATTTGACTTTCCAAACCAGCCACCCCTCCAAGTATTTTCCACAGTACACCTGTGGAGGTTGGATAAAGTATTCACGGATGTCCCGAATCTCGTCAGATCTCTTAGAAAGAAGAGGCATTGGTGTGTCTTATTCAGCGTTCTCCCTTTTTAAAGTCGTCACCCTATCCAACCCCTGTCTCTCTACTTCCCCTCCTCACGTCCTTCTCTCACACATTCTAACGTTGCTGAGTAAATTTCAAAGTTCGATTTTATTGTTAGAGTACATTCATGATACCATACACAACCCTAGATTCATTTTCCTGTGGGTGAGGCAGAATTACCTCTCACTAGTAGTGCAAAATACTGTACTCAAGAAAATAATATACATGTAAACAAATAAAGAAATGTATACAAATTGACTGGGCAATATAAAAATAAATAAAGTGCAAGAGTCCTTCATTGAGTTTTTGGTTAACAGCTCTTCATGTACAGGTCGTGCAAGTCTTAAATTAAATTCAAATTTAAATTTAGACGGACAGCCCAGGAACAGGCCATTTCTGTCCATGAGCCCAATTTATCTACACCCCTCCAGAATATTACAAATGGTGGGAGGAAACTGGGGCCCCTGGGGAAAACCCACAGTCATGGTAAGAACGTACCGACTCCTTAGCGTGAGATTCAAATCCTGGACCCAATCGCTGGTGCCATACTTTTGACTCTGTGTCTCTATGCATTGCAACTCATCCCATTAGCTGCAATTTTGCCATGTCTGCCTGTCTTTCCACAGCCCCTACTTGTGTGCCAACCACCTCTTCACTTGCCTCTTTGGTTTCTTCTCCCCTCAACCCTCACAACAGCCAGGATATTGGTTCCTTTCGAGTTCAGGTGCAACCTGTCCCACTTGTACATCCAGCACACCATATATTTGACCCATGACTATCAAAGAGGTACTACAGGAGCACCAAAATCAGGACTGCCAATCTGGGGAATAGTTTCTTTATGCAAACTCTAAGTAAAGAACAGTATCCTATATCTGAGTAAATCATCTCAAAATATTTATAATAATATCTTTATTTTTATATGTATGTGTATAAATATATGTATTAATATTTTCCAGTAATATTTGTTCCAGTCCCTCTCTATGTTAATTGCACCCATTTACTTCAGGTAATTTCTAGATTTTGGTTCCACATGATCTTCGAGTAGATGCTTTTAACAAATCCATGTACCTTGAAAAACGTGGTCAGGTTGCTGCAGAGAAATGGATTAGAGGTCAATCCACAGGACCATAAAAGTGGCAGGAAGGATCACTGGAGTCTCCCTCCCCCCACAATCGACATGATCTACCAGGATCATTGTCTGAAGATCCCTTCCACCCCGCACATATCTTTCAGCTGCTCCTGTTGGGAAAGAGATACAGGAGTATCAGAGCCCAGCACCACCAAGTTGAGGAACAGCTTCTTCCCATGGGCAGTGAGAACGCTAAATGACCAAAAGAACTGCTCACTCTAACCATCCAAGACTCTTATATTCATGAAACAATATTTGTATATATGAATACTTGCCTGTATTGTTTGTTTGTATGTATGTATGTGTGTTATGTCTGGTTGTGTTTCTACGTGTTTTGCACCGAGGACCCAAGAACGCTGTTTAGTCGGGTTGTACTTGTGCAATCAGATGGCACCAAACTCGACTTGAAAAAATTTCTTCGTATATTTTCATCTCACACCAGCTAAATCATTACGTTCACAGAGAACCATCACCAGTTTGTATTATGTCCCCACATTACTTGAAACTATAGTTCATATCAATTCTCACACACTACTGAAGACCCAGAAGATGAGTACACCATTTCCACCAAGCCAGCATTAAGGGCAACCCTAAAATGTCATAAATTGTGTAGAGTATTAGATGAACACATTCCCTTTTGTAATAATTAATTTTATTTGATGATAAAAATTGCACAAAATTCAACCACAGTGGGCAAAAAAAAAAGAAGATTTTGTCACAAATCCCTCAGGAAAATACAAATCTGTTCCACCCTACCTCATACCCCTTAATCTGGAAGAATGTATATAATAATCTCAGAGACTGTATTTTAGATGAACCTAGTATGCCAGTGCAGCATAATCGCCGGGTCTGCCACAAAGCAATCTGATCAGTAAATCTCAAAGACCATGAGATTACAGAGATCTGTCAAACAACATGTAGTGAAAACTGAATAGACCGACTTAGCTTTCCCTCAGGAAGCCATCTTTTATCCAGTTTGCAAAACGAAGCTCTCTCTTTGGATGCTTATACATGTGCAGTTTTTGGCTGTCCCATTCTAGTTCCAAATTACCAGAAAGTCACCAAACCTAATTCTCCAGTTCCAAAAAACAGTAAATCCCCTTGATAACAATTATTCAGCAAAATGACCACGTTCTACATAGAGTGACTGATTCCTTGTGACTTCATAGAAAAAAAGAGTGAAAAAAGTTTGTTCAACACCTAAGCAAAAAGCCAACTGTACTGTGGACGCACTCTAATAATTATTCCTTTCTACAGAGCTTTAAACACCTAGCCACGAGCTTCAATGACTTTATCACTCCAATGCTTACTTTAAATATAATAATTTTCAGTGCAGTTTTGTTACACAAACCCTTCTCTGTCACAGATTTAATCCAAAATCTGTTAGAATCTGACCACATTCAATGGGTTTTCTTAACAGGCAACTGTTCTACATCCTGCAATCAGACATATTATTTCACTTCTTCCTGCTTTACATTTGGCTGATATGAGTCAGTGAAGTGAAGATATCCAACTGGTATTAACTTCACTCCAACTGAAGAGAGGGAAGGAAGACTTAGTTTTAGTTCTCTGCTTTTGAGTGAAAACTTTAGCCACTGCCAGGTGTTCTCACTGTTTAACTCAGTCATTCCTCACTTAAGATGTAACAGCCTTAATCTCTCACACATTGTTATAAATAAAACATCTCTGCTGCATCGCAGAAGCATAACACTTTCTTTTCCAATTTGGAAACTTATTCTTCCCCCTGAATACTCGGTCTTCCTTGACTTGCCTGCCAATGAGACTAAATTTGATGGGAAGGAAGGCTCTGTGGAAAGTTGCAGAGGCCTGGCAACTTTTTGGAAATAAGTTCCCTGAACTTTCTGCAGGGCTTGGATTGCTCTAAAAAATCAAGTATATTTCGGAATAGATCTGGTGCAAGAAAGTAATCTACATTACACTGCAGCTGGCTTTGATACAGCTTCTGTATACAACAGTTCCTGTGAGGTTTTTTTTAAATATTTACAAGAAATTAATATTACAGATATGTACAGATTAATAAAATATAAAGAATTCTGAACTTCTCACAATTTTGTTTTGTAAATGCACTATATAAAATGTAAAATACGTTTTGAACAGAACCTGCCTCTGATCAGTGATTCTGTCGTAAACTGACCCCAAAACTAAGCACATTATTAATTCCCCACCTGGTTGCTTTAATTAGGCATCAAGCATAATGTTCAAAGGAGATGAGTTCATAACACTCATGCTCATACAATAAAGTATTATACATAGAGGCTTGTGTGGTCTCATTGCTGTAGTTTGTTGCTTGTAATCAACTACTGGAGAGGCTACTAGATGTCCAGCTCCAGATTCTCCTGGTTCTCGTTGGTTTGTAGCTTGAGCTGCTGCTCAAAATAGAGGCTTTTGGCATAATTAATTTCTTGTGAGATCTTCAGTGCGAGATTCTCGGACTTGACATGGACCTGGAAGAAAACATCAATAATAACGGTACTATTAACTTTGCTTTTTTGGATTACAACACACATTGAAATTGAAACCAATCAGGATGTGGACAAAGGATGCTGTCATTCGATCAATGCTAGCTCCCAGCGGAATAATTCCCTCCACCCTTGCAACTTATTTTCTCTCTCTCATTTGCCCATCAACCCATTTGATTATTTTACCATTAACCTACATGGAGGTCATTTAAAGTAGCCAATTAATTTAGTAATAATTGAAGGAAACTTCCAACATATATTTGATGATTATTTTATAAACCAAAAAATATCTGCAGGTGAAAGCCTGTCAGGAATCTCCAAACTGGTTTTTCTTTTTGTGGGTCACAGTGATGTAGCAAGTGGATCCGATGTTTATATCCATGCTCCCATTAAGCTGCACATATGGGCGGCACAGTTAGGGTAGCGGTTGGCGCAACGCTGTTACAGTGCCAGCGATCTCGTGCTGTCTGTAAGGAGTTTGTACGTTCTCCCCGTGTCTGTGTGGGTATTCCCTGGGTGTTCTGGTTTCCTCCCAAAGTTCGAAATGAACCGGGGTTTGTAGGTCAAATTTGGTGGCATGGGCTCGTGGGATGAAAGGGCCTGTTACCGTGCTGTATGTCTAAATTAAAACAAATTATTTAAATTAAAAAATATCTCAAGTTACCTGCACGGAGAAATCTTGTTTAAATTTAGAACGAACCATCAATGAAGCCACATCATGAATGAAGTGACCTGTTCAATTTTTAAGTGTCATTGGTTAAAAACAAGACACATCAGTGAAAGACCAAATGGTCTTTGGTGGGTTAGATTGCCCAAGATAAAGAGCTGCAATTTGAATAGCATATAGTGAAACTTTCACAAGATACCCCTCCAGTCAATTTTCTCAGGAAGGTGTTTATAATATTTCATAAATGATGGGATGCTTTGAATATTTGGCCAAGTTTCATGTCTGAACCCAGACATTTAACTCTGATGAATGCAACAGGTGAGTTCTATACGCAAACAGTATGAAAGCTGGGTGACATTTTATATATCATTAGCTGATCATTGCAGCACCCTACTTGCTGATCCAGATCAAATCGGTCCGCTAGCAGACACTGGGCCAGCTCAAATCGGTCCGCTAGCAGACACTGGGCCAGCTCAAATCGGTCCGCTAGCAGACACTGGACCAGCTCAAATCAATCAGTTAGCAGAAACTGGGGAACTAAATCTGCAATTTGTTTGATGTAGTATTTTAATTACACGGAAGGGAACAATACTCACCATTGGTTTGTGGTGCGATGGCCCAGGTATGGCCACACCACTGCTTGAACTCTCAGCTTTTTTAGTCAGCTGTAAATATGCCTTTCCATGATCTTTTGTGATAAGGCAGTGGTATAAGTCATCATATTTGACCTCCAAGAAAATGGCATCCCTGTCAACATATTCGCCATGCTTTAGAAAATACACTGCCTTCGAGGAGATGAGAACACAGTAACTATCGATCTGTTCCACAGCAATGAAACTGGAAAAGAGAAAGTAACACAGGACTAAGTTCATTCCAAGCAACAGAAGTATTTTGAAGGAAGTACAACAGCAAGTCACAGGTGAAAATTCTCATCAAAAAATTTGTAAAGCTAGTATGACCACAAAGAGTTTCATGCTTTGTGCAACATCTTTGTAATATTATCACAGGATAGCACCACGTCCCTTAATCAAGTCTGTACTTGATTAAGGAACATCAGGCACCATGGTTGTAATTATAATGGATAGACACTCACAGGCCAAAATAAACATTTCTCTTCCTATGCACCTTAGACACACCGCTCTATGCTGATCTATGCACCTTAGACACATCGCTCTATGCTGATCTGAAGCCAACCATGATATACCAACATAAAGGTTCAGGAATTTTATAGGACCTTGGGCTAAATTAACTCACATCGGTCTGAGAACTCTACATGAACCTTCCAAGCAATCTTCTGCCAGCCATATTTTGTTTCCCAACAGATTATGCCATCATGCTTTCTCTCACATAAACATTTCTGCCTCATTCTTTTTCTTAAGAACATTCTTGCAACGTACATGGAAAATTCCCAAAATGAGATATCGGTCAACACAATCCAAATTTCATTCTGCAACATCTTGCAATTTATTAACTGTTACTGACAACAATACCAAATTGATTCATTGCCTCATATTTCCTCATTCAATGGGAATCACCAGAACTCATGACCCAATTCCATGACCAACCACTCTGCATGTTCGGGCCTTCTTGCATTAGCATGCAAGATCATGAAACGGCAGATAAGACAGAACGATGCAAAGTATATTGTCAATTATATACCCTACCTGAAAGATCCAATGAATTTGTTGAAAAGGAACATTGAGAAAGGGGATGAAGGATGAGTAATTGAAATTACCCATTTATAGGATCAAAGATAAATATACGGTATCTGCTAATTGAAAGGATTATCAGATTCAGATATATTGTCAGAGCACATGCACAAAATCACATACAATCCTGAGATTCCTTCTTCCTGTGGGTGTGGCAGAATTACCCCTAATTGGTAGTGCAAAAAATAAACTGTACACAGCATGAAACATATAAACAAACAAAGAACTGTAAACAGATAATGAATGTAAGCGAACTGACTTTGCAATACAGAGAGAACAAAAAGATCAATAAAGTGCACAAGTAAGAGCCCTTAATGAGTCTCTGATTGAGTTTGTCATTGAGGAGTTTGATGGTAGAGGGGTAGCAGGGGTTCCTGAACCTGATGATGTGAGCCTATACCTCTTTCCTGATGGCAGCAACGAGAACAGAGCATGTGCTGGGTGGTAAGGGTCTTTGGTGATTGCTGCTGCTCTCCGAGGGCACCGTTCCCTGAAGATGTACTCAAATATTGGGGAGGGTTTTGCCTGTGATGTCCTGGGCTGAGATGGAAGGGAGGAGAAACAGACCCATCACCAGGGTTAAGTACAGCAGGCATACACTGCTGGTACATAGGCAGAATACCTGTTGAATGAAATTTAAAACCAAGGTCTTGCCTGCCTTTTTAGAGGGGTGCTAGAGATTTTAGACCATTGTTTGAGGATGGCAGATTATCTTGTTCCATAATATAAAAAAGCAGATCAAAACTTATTTATCTCACTGATGATTGCAATCTATTGCTGAAGAAATATTATTGTCTCCTACCCCATATTTTCACAGACAAATGGAGGCAGGGAAGGAAGGGTTGAAAAGGAGAGCACGAGGAGAGCAAAAAGGCTAAATGCCGAAGGCTGCGGTGGGGTTTTGTGGAGGTGGCAGCTTGAGGGAGGGGGATGGATTGCGAGACCCTTGGAAAAGTGTTAGATAAATTTTCTTACGTAATTGAAAATGCTCACTAAATCTTCTTGGCCTACACTCAGCACTGATCACATGCTACGCTAACAGTAACAAAGATGTTACAAATAGTGAAAATAAAAAAAATAAAATGGCAGATGTTGGAAATTTAAACCAAAAACAGAGAAAATACTCAGCAGGACGGGCTGTATCTGTGGAAAAAAGAAACAAAGTGAATGTTTCAGGTCAGAATAGATGCAGTTTGACCTGCCTAATATTTCCACCATCTTTGTTTGTTATGCTACAAATGGCCTTGTGCCTCTCTCCCAGCAAAGAAAGTTTCAGCCACAATCTTTGCTGTGGATTGAGATCCTGCGCTGGGAAAAGTGCGTGTGTCTCCGTGTACAAACCAGATAGCAAGTGAAGATCAGCCATTTGAGAGAAGTCCTGGAATGCTGTGAAGATTAGTGAGAAAAATTAAAATAAGTAAATTAACCTCTCAGCAACAGAACAGTATATTTGGAAATAGTGTATTTTTGATCTAAATGGTGGGGTGTTGATGGTGGGGTTTTCAGGAATGGGGTGGTGACAAGTTTCAGGAAGGTTGAAGGCAAATCCCTGAGGTAGCAGACGATAGTTTGAAATGAAAACCAAATCCACATGATGCAATCCTCTAGGTACTGTGGGATTGCCACTGCAAAGCAGAAAACAATTACCCTGCGCTGGCTGGGAAATGAAACGCTGGCTGAGATTCCATGCATCTGGAATTGATTAGGAAGAACAGTGGCTTTGCTTTCAAAACTATAAGAAGGCTGGAAGCAGCAGCAAAGTTTTAAAAAAAAATCAAGCTTTGAAGTTTTAACATCTTTACCAACAAGGATTCAAAGGCCTTGTCTTTCATTATTTACTGTACACTCATATAGGGTTAACAGAGAACAAATGTTGACTATGTGACACAATGTCTGTCACCAATCTAGGACAGAGGAGACAGAATTTTATGATAGAGAGGTACAAACAATTTGTGCAAAAAGGACTAACACGCTGACAAAGTGAAATAGTCATTATAGAGTAAAGGCTACAGATCATACAATTTGTAGGATACACTTTGGACAGCGAGATTGAACGTCTGGGTATTAGGAGGTCACTTGTATTATTAGGTTTACTAATCAGATGAATCTTAACTTAATGAGAACCAAGTCCATGCCTACAGAGTGGTAGGGGTCCAACGGTTCTGGAGTTAACTCCTGTAGGCAGTTTACAACTGCCAGCAGGGTTACAATTTACATTAAAATTCAAACTTTGCCTCAGAATTCAATTATCTTATAAACCTATGATGTTAGTTTGCAAAACATTCCTACCATTAAGATAAATGTTGGTAGCTATTTAAAACCGTCAAAACTGCTCACCCCTTGGACCACACTTGACCTCAATTTTAGCTGTGAATTACATCATGGCAATGCTGTTTAAACCTGACTAACTGCCCTCATTTCACTCATTATAAATGTGAGGTTGCCCAAAACTCTACTGCCTATAAATGCCACCTTTACACCAAATCTTGTGCATGCTCTCTGATATCAGTTCCAAGTTAATGATGTTTAAATCACTCAATTATCACCATCTTTATGTCAATAATGTGCTCTAGTCCTATAATCATTTGTGATTTTGGCATTCCTTTTGCTAGCCTGAGTATGCAATTGCTCCATCGGTGGATACTGGGTGCCTTCAGTTCAAAAGGTTTGAAATGCCATTTTTTAGATCTCCCTGTCTTCCAATTTTTCTCTCACATGTTTCTAGAACCTGACTTTTTGATCAACCTGGTATAAATGCTCTTGTTTGTTATGTGAAAAGCATGAAACAGAATAATGAATCAGAATTTATCGCCGTGAACAAGTCACAAAATTCATCGTTTTGTGGCAGTATCACAGTGCAAACATTTATATAAACCACCTTCCAGGAATAAGGAAAAATAATGCATGAAAAGTCAAAGTGAGGTAGTGTCTTTGGTTCATTAATTATTCAGGAATCTGATGGTAGCAGGGAAGAGGCTGTCCTTGTGCCGTTGAGTGCTCATCTTCAGGCTCCTGCATCTTTTCCCTGATGGTAGCAGGGTGAAGAAGGGTGGTGGGGGTCCTTGAGGACTGAGGTTGTTTTCTAAAGACACTGCCTTAGATGTCCTCGATAGAGTGAAGTCTGGTGTCCGTGATGTCACAGGACAAGTTAACAACCCTCTGGAGTATTTTCTTGTCCTGAGCATCAGCAACTCACAGCATTGCCACAGTGATGCAATCAGCCAAAATGCTCTCCATAGTACACCTGTAGAAGTTTTTGAGTCTTTGGTGACATACCAAATCTCCTCAAATGCTTCACAAAGAAAAGCCGCTGGTGAGCCTTCTTTGTGATTTCATTGACAGGGAGGATCCAGGACTTGGAGATGTTGACATCCAGGAATTTAAAATTCTTGACCCTCTCCACTACTGAGCCCACGACGAGGACTGATTTGTGTTCTCCTGACAATTGGCTCAGTGAAACGGATTACAAAAAGTCACTCAATGGTGTAACATCCATACCGATGAAGCCTTTTGCTATTTGACAGTTTTTTCCATTTCTTGATCCAGACAGTTCACCTTTACCATGGATATACATCTCCTCCAAATTTCCATTCCACAAGGATTGTTAGTTCTTCTTCTATGAATCTCCACCAGTTCTCTTTGACAAACACAAATTCACCTTGCTACACTTGTTCTTGCAATAAATGTCACTTTCAACTCCACTTACTTTTTCCAAAGGTTTAGTTATTGAGCCCAAGATACAACTGCCTTTTTTGTGGGATACATGAAACATTTCAGTTTGATCAAGACACCCTTACTTAACTCTTTCTTTTGGTACAATGACAACTATACAAATGCTCCTTCCCATATCCACACCAAGCTCAAAATGTCATTATTTTCCCCTTCAGCTAGCACCTTCTTATGATACTTTTCTGGAAGCTGTTTTTTAGTAAGGTTTCACCTTCACTCCCCTCTCTTTCAACATTCCAGAAGGACTGTTCCCTTTGCAGCTGCCACACTTACATCTCCATCAAACACCCCCTTCTCGTGATGCTTTTCCATGCAATCATGGGGTCTTTTACTTCAACTCTTCCCACCCATGCTACCGTAAATGGTCCTCTTGGGTAAAGCAGAAAATCACCTGCGATTTCTGTTTCCTGTTCAGTGCTCATGATGTGATCTTTTCATTGCTGGAGAAACCAAATATAGATTGGGTGATCACTTAGCCAAACATCTTCGTGTTGTCTACACAGGAAACCTGGAGCTTCCAGTTAACTGTCACTTTAATTCTCCATTCCACTCTCACTCTGACTTAGCTGCGTGGGATTTTCTGCCTACCTCCTGCAATTCTGAAAAATGGTGGATGAACAGCACCTCATGTGCTGAATGACTATCATGACGCCTTCAGGACTCAATACTAAATACAGTAATTTTAGGTAACTTGTTTTTTCTGTGTGTATCAGTTCTGGTGCACATCATTTGCTGGGCAATTTCAATTGCTCTGACCCATATTTTACAGCTTTTATGTATTTTACTTCTGGCTCCATCCAATTAGAGATGTCCCCTGTGACCTAATCCATTCCACCCTCTCTGCAATTTAGAACTAACTTATTTTCTCTTCCCCAGTTCAAAGGGGCTTTGACCTGAAACATTAGCTCTGTTTCTGCTTTTACAGATGCTGCCTGACTTGTGGAGTGTTTCCAGAAGTTTTAAAAAATATTTTTAGTTCATATTTACAGCATCAGGCAATTCTTTGATTTTTAGATTTATTCTGGAGTCCAAAACATGAGCATCTTGTTTAAGCAACAGGAAAAAAAAATGATAACTTACAATTCAGCCTGAATGTTGTCAGTCACTCGGAAAAGCTGTTCCTGCCCTTCTGCTTGTTTCTCTGAGTAGCGGGGCAGGAGGCCATGGGGGCCAATGCAACAGCGTGACTTACGAATTCTTTGGTTAAACATCCTGTTTGAAACACAAGAGGGAAGATAGGACTCCATTTTCAACAGTATAGTCGATGTTATCCAGTCATTGACTTAAGATTTACAATTCATTGAGAGTTAGCTGTTCAAAAATCTGGAACATAAAGTCTTGCTGTTCGATATGGCATAGCTCAACATTATGTATAATAAACAATGAGAACAAAGGGACTCAGCAGGTCAAACAGCATCCATGAATAAAAATGGACAGTGAAGTTTTCAAGTCGAGAACCTTTTTTGAGATTAGGATTGGAAGAAGTGATATCAAAATTAAAAGGGCTTAAAAGATCAAAATTAAAAGGGGTTGGGAGAAGAGGGCTGGAGAGGGGCCAAGAGGTGATAGGATAAAATGTGTCTGTATTGCCTCACCCAACAATGCATGAGGCCAAGGACAGACACGGGAATTGAAATGGTTGGCAAACAGGGGAAGCAGCTAGCTACTGCAGACAAAGAGCAGGTGTCCAAAAAGCAGTCTCCTAATCTATGTTTGGTCTCACCAAGCTTAGAGGTCGAGGGAGCTTCAAAGGAGCCGCACAAGTATGAGGATATTTTGCAGGAGTGAGGGGAGAAGGCAGAGAATAAGATTGGATGCAGGGAGCTGCTGGACAAATGCCCTACTTCCATGCTGAAACCTTTTTAAATTTTTCACACTATGAACCATATTAACCAAAATACACACAAACATTTCCTTCTTAGTGTCATTTTCTCCCCTTATTCCCCCTCCAAACCCATTAAACGTTCAACATATACAATACATTAAACAATGTCATCACACAATGAAAATAAACAAGAAAATTGTGTCATCTACTTTTAACGCACTGGGTCAGTTCATTTCGTCTTCTTCTCATTCTATCATTTTAGGGGGTGGAGGTCCGTGGTAGGCCCTCTCTGTTGTGTTCCACGTACGGTTCCCAAATTTGTTCGAATAATGTGACTTTATTTTTTAAATTATATGTTATTTTTTCCAATGCAATACATTTATTCATTTCTACGTTCCATTGCTGTACTCTCAGGCTCTCTACTGATTTCCAAGTTGACATTATACAATTTTTTGCTACAGCTAAGGCTATCATAATAAATCTTTTTTGCAGTTCATCCAGTTTAAGGCCTAATTCTTTACTTCTTATATTACTTAGAAGAAAGATCTCTGGATTTTTTGGTATGTTGCTTTTTGTGATTTTATTTAATACCTCATTTAGATCTTCCCAAAACTTATCCACTTTCTCACATGCCCAAATTGCATGTACTGTTGTTCCCATTTCCTTCTTACAGCGAAAACATCTATCTGATACTGTTGGGTCCCATTTATTTAACTTTTGGGGTGTGGTGTATAGCCTGTGTAACCAATTATATTGTATCATGCGTAACCTCGTGTTTATTGTATTTCTCATAGTTCCGGAGCATAGCTTTTCCCATGTTTCATTTTTTAATCTTTAGGTTTAGATATTTTTCCCACTTTTGTTTGGATTTATAGCTTATTTCATCATTTTCCTTCTCTTGCAGCTTGATGTACATGTTTGTCATAAATCTTTTAATTATCATTGTGTCTGTAATCACATATTCAAAGCTGCTTCCTTTTGGTAACCTCAGCCTGCTTCCCAATTTGTCCTTTTCAGCTGGTAGTATGCAAATATTGTACCGTAAGTTATTCCATATTTGTACTTCATTTGTTCAAATGATAATAAATTATTTCCAAAAAAACAATTTTCTATTCTTTTAATCCCTTTTTTCTCCCATTCTCTAAAGAAGGGTTATCTATTGTGAAAGGGATTAGTTGATTTTCCGTCAATAATAATTTTGGTAGTTGGTAATTTGATTTTTTCCTTTCTTTGTGAATCTTCTTCCATATGTTGAGTAGATGGTGCAGTACTGGTGAACTTCTATATTACACCAGTTTTCCATCCCGCTTATAAAGTATATGTTCTAGTACCTTCTCCCCCATTTTATCTAGCTCTAACCTGGTCCAATCTGGTTTTTCCTTTATCTGATAAAAATCTGATAGATACCTTAATTGTGCTGCTCTATAATAAATCTTAAAGTTTGATAGCTTCCATGCTGCAACTTTTCCGTGATTTTGTGAATGCGAAAAAAAAATGCAAAAATCGATTGACTATGAAATAAAGGGGGTTGGAGGGGGAAAAATAATAAAAAGTTAGAAGAAAAGGCAAAGAATTTTCTATGAAGGGAAAGGACATCAAATACAGAATTTAATACAAGAAACCTCTAAAGCAAATACTAAAAAGTTGGAATGAATAATAAGAATAAAAAAATCCACACATAATAAAAGGGAACATTGTTTCTAGAAAATTAAGTGCTCAAGAAGGAAGGCAGCTGGCTTTTGGGTAATGCTCAAAAAATCTTTGCAAGCATTTAAATGAACACCCAATGAGACCTGTATTTCCCATCACTGGCTTTTCAATAGTCTCTAGTGTGAGGTAATCAGACTGTGGCTCTGAGATAAAAGGATTTACACATTAGTCCCACCGGGTGAGAATTGTGAGAGCGTCTCACTTGCGTCTGATTTAGACATTTCCTTGGACTATCTGGAACTATTCTCCTTCCAGATCTGTAAGAAGTTCCAAGATCAGGAACAGAACTTTCATGTTCATCATGTATTTGAAGGGTTAACTTCAAATTTCACCAGTGCTCCCTGACATCTTGGAAACTCTGAGGTTGATTAGTTGGAAAGTTAGAAGGAAAAGTGAAGTCAAACACCTCTGTTACAACTCAGAGTGAAGGGAGTTTATGGTTTAAGTCCAACAGTCACAGCTGTGGGCTGGAACAGGAGCAGCTGGACAGACATGTTGAAAGACTGATGAGATACAAGAACAAATGCCATATTGATTTTCTGAAAGTCTGAACACTGTACAGCTTTGTATTGGAACACATGGGACTCACTCCATAAACTCACACTTTCTAGAGTTAACCATCAAGGTGGTGTTGCAAATCTTCAGTTTTAATTGAAATCTACCATTAGTGGCAAAGTTGTCCTTTGGTAGTCTTTTTTTCCCCCTCTTTGGCTGCAGCAAGCACGAATTTTGGTGCACATGTACATTGTACAATGAATATGACAGTCAACTTATTTTTATCAGCGTAAGAATACCTGATTGGGTAGCCGGGTCAACTAAATGCCTGAACTCAGAATATCTAACATGAACAAGGACTGATACTTTAGAGACAATTACACACACACACAATGAAATAGAAAATGAAATAGAAAAGGACTAATGGGTATCAGAGCCATAAAATTTTAAAGTGAATAAATTCAAGAATCTAGGCTCAGGAATTACATTACTTTAAATGACTTTATTGTCCATTCTCAAATGCCTTGAAAAGTGGGCGATGAGTCATTTTCCAGCAGTTTTTAACACATTGTTGTTCGCCTGGAGGTACACATACATCATTATAGGTTAAGGGCAGCAGACTTCTTTCCCTAAAGGACGTCAGTTAGTAAACCAGATAAATGTTCACTACAATCTCACGGTTTCGTGGTCAGTGAAATTTGCTTTTTATGAAAAAGAATGTTAGATTTATTAATCCAAATTTAAATTCTCTATCTGCCCTGGTACAATTTAAACTCTAGTCTCTGGATTATTAGTCCAGACCTCTGAATTACAAGTTCAAACATTTAATCATTATCTTGCTGTACACAAGTGTAATTAACTCTTTAAGGATTTAATTCCCAAATCACAAGTTCTGAATTTGATCTCTGGCACCACGTCATTTTTTTGTGACAGTGAACGAAGTTCACATCTAGTGGCTGATATTTAGCCCTCAACCAACATGATTCAAGGAGTTTATCTCGTTATTTATCTCATTACTGCATGTACAGAATTGCTGTTACATGTGGCTTTAATACAATTTGAAAAATGTTCATGCTCTTCAAAGCACTTCAGGAATCCTGAGATTATGAAACACAATATATAATCCTGTCTAGAAATCTGCCTCTGGTTGGTAGCACTACATGTGCCATCTGGCATTATTAGTGTGTGGTACTCTGCCTCTCACAATCACTCAGCTGAATTTAATGGAACTAATTTTACAGGCAGGGTTCAACATGCTTATGTTACTACACAGTAGATTTATTGCCCTACATGAGGCATGAACAAGTAGGCATAGACTTTTCTTCTTTCAGTACATGGCCTGAGGCAAATAGGTGTCTGCTGACTTCTAGCAATTCAGGCACTGTAACTCTGGCATCTCCACTGTACCTCATAGAGTGCCAGCCAGTTCTGTTAGAATTTAACAGCTGGGGGATTTGGAAAGGCTGATTTGTAGGCCTGTTGTCTAATTACAAGTTTGCCAATGACACCAGTTGTCAGCAGGATCACAAATGGCAGGAGGGAGATGCATCAGGCTCGTTGAGTGGTGTCACATCAACAACCTTGTGCTCAATGTTAGCAGAACCAAGGAGATAATTGTGGACTTCAGAAGGGAGTCAGGGGAACACGACCCAGTCCTCATCGAGGGCTCAGTAATGGAGAGAGTCAAGCACTTTAAATTCCTGGATGTCAACATCTCCGAGGATTTGTGGATCTGTCCTGGAGCCTCCATGATGATGCAATCATGAAGAAGGCCCGCCAGTGACTATACTTTGTGAGGTGTTTGAGGAGATTCGGTCTGTCACCGAAGACTCTCAAAAACTTCTACAGGTGTACCATGGAGAGCATTCTGGCTGGTTGCATCCCTGCCTGGTATGGAGGCGTCAAATCTCAGGACAAGAAAAAGCTCCAGAGGGTTGTTAACTCAGCCTACGACATCACAGGTACCAGACTTCACTCCATCGAGGACATCTACAAGAGCCTCTATCCTCAAAGACCCCACCACCACCTAGCCAGCTACCATCAGGAAGGAGATAACAGGAGCCTAAAGACAAGCACTAAGTGACACGGGGTCAGCTTCTTCCCTGCTACCATCAGATTCCTGAATGATCAATTAACCAAAAACACTGGCTTACTTTTCGTGCACTACGATTTAAAAGATATATTATTGTTGCAAGATGGTTCATAATTTGAACGTTTGCTCTAACACGCTGTCACAAAACATCGAATTTCGTGATTTGCTCATAACCATAAATTCTGATTAATGGATAATGCTTCAATCAAACCATTTCAGCCCATGCTATTAATTTGAGATGCAAAATTATTTGTACTTTAGCGATTCTCCATTTTAATTAGGCAGCTTCTTGGGGGGAAAAAAAAACCTTTCTGATCCAACTTGTTTCAAACTCCTTCACAAAGCATTATGTTGAGAATTTCTCTTCAAACTCTGATTATCCTTCTCAACAGCTTCCATCCTCTTCTTTCTTGAATTTAAATTCTTAGCAACCTTGTTCCTTTTCTTAAGAAACCCTCCAGAAATGTGAATTTAGGTTCAATTTTATTAATATTCTTACTTTCAAGGCCTGAATTAAATCCCTCCAGTTTCTTTTTCCCCCCCATGACAAAAAATTCTCACAATCCACCAACCTACTGTTCATAAATGTCAATGGCTTGGCATCTTTCTCACCTGGTTCTGTTTCCTCTGCTCCCTTTAAACTCACAGGGTGACCCAGTACCTGTACTTACTTCAAACTCACCAGGGCCCCCATTCCTGCACTTGCTTGATATGCACGAGGGTCCCAATCCCATATTTGTTTGAAACTCACCAGGGCTTTGTTCCCACATCCTTTTAAATTTACTGGCTTTTATTTCCAATGCTCCTTTAAATTCATCTGTTTCATTACTGAATTTATTATACAACTGTGTACATTTTTTTAAAGTATTAAAATTATGGCACAGTATTAACAGGCGTACAATGTAAAAGCCTGGTCTGCCACCAAAGTCTTAAGAGTGTTGTGTGTGTGTGTGTGTGTGTGTGTGTGTGTGTGTGTGTGTGTGTGTGTGTGTGTGTGTGTGTGTGTGTGTGTGTGTGTGTGTGTGTGTGTGTCTCACTTATTTGATAATTTTTGGACCTGGAAGTGACCATTCTGTATGAGTTGGCCCTTCTTACAAACTAAAAGGTGGATAATAAGACATAGCAGCATAGAAAATTCAAGTAACATGAAGTACTGTTTTTAGACCTGTGGTAGGTTGAGAATACCAAAGTTTTTAAAATATAAGGTTCTCAGACTTCAGCAAAATTCGCCGAACTCTGTTAGGCTGCATGTTGTATTGAATCCAGATGAAACAGTAACATTATAATTTCAACTTGTTCTATCAGTCCCTGGCTTAGAAGTTATACTTCAAGACCTCTTTTTGTCTGTTATTTCAGCTTTGCTAAATTCAGGCAAGGAAATTTTAATCAAGTGTGAGGGATTGGAAGGATATTCACATAGAAAGGTCACACAAAGGTCAAAATGTAGTGGTTGCAGAGCTGGTATGAATGGTTTAATGAAAGGTGAGACAAGATTCAATTTGGGATGCTTCAGAAATGTTCTTAGATCTGCTTAAGATCAGTGATTTCCGAAAAGGAGTAATTCCATTTCTCACTGAGTATCAACAAATGAAAGACTTCCAATAAGCACATTACTTATTGTTCGCTAGTTGAAAACTATGGCTAACACAAGGGAAGCCTGTTAGGATATAAACAAATTACAAAACAGGACAATAGGCCTTAGTGCACTAAAGCAGAGTTAAGGGTAATAGTGCAAGGGTTACTTGTGGCCCAGGCAGTGTGTGTTACTGATAAAGCGAGGGGTTAAGTAGGACACAATTTCTCCTTTGTGTGTAAACTCTTGGATAAAGTCTGCTTACTCATTGGCTCCTGCCCACCATTCAGCTCTGCTACACGCCTAACGACATGGTTCAGCTGACGGTCAGCCTCAGCCCTGGCCACAGGCCAGCCTGCAATCAGTGGGACAAATACTCCCTTTCATATTGCTTGTGTGGCTCATATTCTCCATTTTCCACATGCCTGTTGGATTTATAGAGCAGAAAGTAAAACACAGCATTCCTGGGCTGGCCAGCAACACGTGGGCCTCCTTTTGTTAGTCTGGTAAAGCAGCCCTATTCTGTGGGCTGCGAGATTGTCAGTTCAGCCAAGGGACTGTTTGCTCCAAATGGAAATCAGGCGAGTTCAGCGGGAGGCCATGGAGGCAGGTCCCACACAGCATGCGCTGTCTCTCGGAAATGCCCTCCATGCTGTTCCATGCCATGCACGGGCTTCTCTTGCACAGGCTATTCTGGTGCACTCTCCTCTTCCTTGC
Source organism: Narcine bancroftii (assembly GCF_036971445.1). Classification (NCBI taxonomy): domain Eukaryota; kingdom Metazoa; phylum Chordata; class Chondrichthyes; order Torpediniformes; family Narcinidae; genus Narcine; species Narcine bancroftii. Next base: position 160,871,749 of record NC_091470.1, read on the forward strand.
CCTTATCTGTTGTCCGGACATGCCATGGCAATCTGTTCTGCCATTTGGTGGTGAAGGTTGTCTCCAGTGGAGGTTACACGACACAAGAGTCATTCTCTCTTCCCCACCTTACATCAGTGAGCTAGAGTGGAGACAGCTACAAAGGGTACTGCTGTGGAACACGTTCATAAGTTGGTTCACGTATTCCCAGCTGTCTGCCATTACTATGGCCTGGTGGAGTGAGTGTGCAAATGGAATGTGAGAGGTCGAATCTGGATAGGCTTCTCCTCAAATTAAGGTTGTACTTGAGCCCTACTTTCCTGATCTTTAGTCATCCTGGTGTGGGAGGGAGGGGGCTGTTGGGGTTTGAGTTCATCTGCTCCTGGCCTGGCCAAGATGGCTGTTCACAGGTCCAGGCATCGATGGCTTTGCCCAAGTCAACTGCCTGACCCTCTTCAGAGGACATCTCTGATTGGGTGGCCCTGGAAAGGGAGTATACAGTATTTACTGGCTCTCTGAAGGTTTTCTGGGATTAGCACATTTCACAGGTGCTGGAGTGTATCCTGGTCAAGGACGGTTTGATCTTAATTTTGTAAGTATTCTGCTGGATATGAAATACATGTTATAACTAAACTTTTTTTAAAGAAAGAGGCGGAGTACGTGAGTAGGCCAATCACACAAATCTTTGTCAATACAAGATAACTTTCAGAACTCCTTTGCTTTGTTTATTGCTGCTCTATTTACCTGGTCTATATCTCAATTGAGAATCAATCATAAAACAGTGCAGGTAAGCCAGTCAGAAAGCAGGCATGGTAGCGGAGTATTACAGCACCAGTAAACCGGTTTTGAATCTGGTGCTGACTGTAAGGAATTTATACACTTTCCTTGCGTCTTCATGGATTTCTTCCGGGTGCTCCAGTTTCCTCCCACCTTTCAAAACGTATGGGGGTTGTAGGTTAATTGGGGTATTTAGCCAGATTGGGTATATGGGTCAGATGGGCCTGTTTCCATACTGTAAAAAAACGTTAGCTATCGAACATCTATTTGCTTCAAACAACAATTAAGAATTAAGGACTGAAAAATTACAAAATCAAGAACTAAAATGAGAGTCTTGTGATTTGAGGTATTTCTCAAAAGCATTGCAGTGTTTTGATTTAACTGCTTGTAAAATAAATCTAAATGACACTTCTCTCCCGATGGAAATCATTTATGGGGCATTAACCGTCTTCTGTGGCCTTGCCGAAGTTGCCATTTGTGTTGTGCAAGTTTTGATTACTGGCAAGTTAATTGACGAGGTTAAGTCAGTGTTGACCATGATGCTACTCTTGGCCAAAATCGGACATGCAGGTAGCAACAATATTATCAAAAGTATTAATTGATTGGAGTTGCTGAATTTGACTCAGTACATGGTCATAAATTTGGAAGTACTGATCACAGTTCCTCTTTGAACAAAGAAAAAAATTAACATTATTTTAGTTTTGACTGTGCAAAGGGAAGCATGGTTAGTGCAACACTCGAATGATGGGGGTTTGAATCCAGCACTCTCTGTAAGGAGTTTGTATGTTCTCCCTATGTCTGTATGGGTTTCATCCTACTGTTCAAAACAAACCAGAGATTGTAGGTTAATTGGATGTAATTGGATGGCACTGTGCTGCATGTCTAAATTTAAAAAAAATATGAAGTGAAGGACTGTCTCCAGACCCTGTCCCCTGTACTCAGCAAATTTCAAACAGAACATAAAAATCTGTCTGACAGCTGCATTATTTCCTTCTGATTGTCTGGGAAAGAAAGCGATAATCAAAAAAGATCCCTTCTTGGCTATACACCAGCCAAGACTGGGCAAAGTAGCATGAACCCATTTGGTCATTCGAATGGATCATTCACTCTGAGCCAGAAGGTCAGTGTGGATAAGTGGAATCTCTGAAGAACAATGTTACCCATAGTAGATCTGGCTCACAGCCACAACTCACCAGCTGCCCATGCATACTAGACACATGGAGTACCAACCAAATTACAATTTTCCATTCTCTTAAAAAAAAAGAAAAATTACCAAGGTTTTATTTTGTTTTAACTTATTTGAGCCCATTTGAATTGTTTGATTGAACTAGCTCTGGTAATTAGAGAGATCTCGAAAACATTTCAAGAGCCCACGACAGCAGAAAGATATTGAAAATCCATTAGGCCATTGTAGTTTGGTTGGCACTCCATAGCTGCAACCACTTTGCACGGACAGCAGGCAAGTTGTTGCTGTAGGCCAGAACTAACATGGGTAACTATATTTCTTGCTTCGCAGATGCTGCCTCACTGATTGCATATGCCCAGCTTTTTTATTTCAAAAGCAACAAGTTTGGCCGGCTTTTCCTCACTTTAGCCTTGGGTCAAATAGATTAATTATTACTCAACCTACTGCTGTACTTGCTTATTTCAGCTAACACAGAACAGTCCAAAGACGTAATCTGAGATAATGTCGGCTGTAAAGTTCAGCCACAGACTAACTTTATGAAACAAGCCATTAGGCAGCCGGGAAATGTTGGAAAAGATCAATGATTTAATAATCCATAATATGGCTGTTTATCCTTTCTTACTGGTAACACTATAACACAAGAACTCCTGGACTAGCCAAGGAGAATATTTTAAAAGTGTTCTTGTGAAACAAAACTTCTAGTAGTTAGAACGTACACCACCCCCCCCCCCCCCCACTGCCCCCCCACCCAAGGATTTCCACATTGTGTATCTTTAACCATTGAAAATGTAGATAATGAGACATTTAACCACATTTGCTTGGTATGATGTGTTTAATATATGATTTCTATTAGTCAAATAATCTCCCTGCTTCAACCCTTCTGATGACAGATTACATAATAGAATAACAAAATCTACTCCATGTTAGATCAATAACATACCATTATCAAAGGAACTGAAGGCCCATTCTGATCACGATTTCAGCACCAATGCTCCATTCCAATGTAAACATCATCCAATTTCAGAGGAGTTTGTGCTCAGAGTGCAAATCTTAGCCATTAAAAGTAGTTCTAAATAAGGTTGAGGACAAACTAATATAAAATTATGTATCGTGGAGATTATGGATATTTTTCATCTTAAGTATCTGGACAAAGTTTTTGGCAAATATCAGGCAACATTCAATGAGCCACATTTTCTTTTGTGAGGTTCAAATAAAGGATGCATGAAGAATAAAAGTTTAACGCCAAAAAAATTTCTATCGACACACAGATAAATGTCAAGATTTGATGAATTAGTAATAGTTCAGTTTGGAGGGGAGCATTAGGATAAAATGCTTTCGTCCAAGCACAAAGAAAAAAGTCACATGATTTCAAGATACATTTTAAAAGGATACTATGAAACCTCAGTATACAGCACCCAGTTAATGGAACAGGCATAATAAGCCTTTCTGTGCTATGGTTCTTCAATCTTGATTTTATGATCTTTGGATAAATTATGAAAGAACAAGTCTAAGAGATGCAAAATGTTCCATTAATTCCTTAGGTACCATGATATCCAAACACATTAGATTTTTAAAATCTTAATTTCTTTTTTTTAAAGCTTTGGTGTCATCAAGTATTAAATATTCTTATCCAAAGTATCTTGAAATAATCACCTACATTTTTAATTAAAAGAATTAAACATAGATCACGGTAACAGGTCCGATCAGGCCCTAGAGCCTGGGACCCCCAAATTAACCTACAACCTCCTATATTTTTGAAGGGTGGGAGGAAACTAATGCTGACGCAGGGGAGAATGCACAAACATTTTACAGCCAGTGACAAGAGGAATCCGGGTTGCTGGCGCTCTAACAGCAATACATTATCTGCTTTGCTAACTGTGCCGCCCTTTTAAGATGTGTAAATTTCCACAATATTATATTTCTAATCCTGAGGAAAATGAGCATCAGGATAAGTCTCAGATGAGTCACCTCTTCTGCAAAAAAAATCTAACCTCTTTCGCAACACAGGAAGAGAAGAGCAGAAACCATTTCACATAATGAAAGCCTGGTTTGCAATGGGACACACCTCATTCCCAAATCTGCTGTAACTTGCAGCAGACTATGGATCTCGAGTCATAAATGATCTCATGAGTCCACTTGCCTTCTGATACTGCATAATCAAGATCCATAGATTTTTATAATTGATCCAGTTAAGGAACTTGGATTAGGGCTACGAAGCAACATTTCACGACAAGCCTCAATCACTTCCTTTTGGATTGGTAGGTCAAATCCCATATCTGCCTCACCTCATAATAGGCTGGAAGATACCTTAGTTGCGGATGAGAAACCTTGTCACTTTCAGGATTTTCATCATTTCTACATCAACAATCTGCTGAGATCGGTCTCCATAGGGATTCCATCCAACTGTGAGGATGTACTTGGACCACTCTTACATTTCCATTGTCTGATTAGTACTTTATCCAAACCATATGCTACTATTCAGATTCCGTCTCCAGAGAAAAATTTATTTTTCTATTTGTTAGGATTCCTGTTCAGATAAGACAATCAAATTGTAGTCAAAATTGAAAGACAAGAAGGTTGCAGATGTTGGAAACCTGAGTAACTGGCTAAATGCATCTTTTCACACATATTAGTTTATGATCACGAGAATTTTAGCTGCCTGTGTCTTTATCTTTCTACCTCGAGGCAAAGTTAGTTCAGGAGCTTCAAAGTATTCTTGTGACTTTATCTCATAGAATATGCAAATCTTGAGGATGAATTTACAATGACAGCCTAGCTTCTATACGAACAGAAAAAAACTGAACGCTAATTGAAATAGAATTCATGTGCTAACATGCCGAAACATTCAAAATAAAAGCTAACAAGACAAGGACAAAAATGCAACAGATCACATGACTGCTGATTGGAAACCAAAACTCTAAGATGAAATGTTGAAGTAGCCCAAGTAGCACAATTTCATAACTGCTAATTTCATTCCTCGCCAATAATGATAGCAAACATTCTCTGATGAATATCAGCGGTAAGGAGGAGACCTTTGTCGACTGTCTGAAATTGGTATATCTGGACTGTAACAAGCCAGTCTCCACACTGCCCCACGACGCAGTGGCAGGCCATCGAAGGGTACGGACAATGGCCCGGACGCTGATTCTGGAACGGGAGGGGGATTGTGTTGCGGCCCACGCATGGAGACACAGACAGGCCTGAGAAAGTGGCATCTGTGGGGACCTGGGGGTGACACCAGCCGTCATCCCAGAGGACCTCTGCATGCTGGGATGTCTGGGAACTCTGGCGGGAACACCAGCCAACCCAAGGTTGGTGCTCTGATGACGCGGGACCCTGATGTCAGCACCAGGGATTCATATCAGCATTGCTGCCATAGCAATAAATCTGTCTTTGATTCCATGTATGCATTTTCCTTCCACACTTGCTATAGTGCGCATGCTACAAAGCATTAGAAATGGCAGCCAATTTGCCCAAGGCAAGCTCACACAAATAGCAGTATGACAATAACCAGACAATATTTTTTTTGCATTGAAATGTAATTATTATTTGTGAGATGTTAATTTCCTTGTTCCTTGAAATAGTCCCAATATGAGGAAGCAGATGGATCCTCCGTTTAACACCCTGTCTGAAACAGGTGTCAAGACACTAATCGACACTGCCAAATTCATGCTACTCCTACTCACCACGATATTGTCCTTCAACAAATTGGAATTTGCAACATCTTCCTTTTTGTTTGATCTTCCAGTCTTTGAATTTTGCACCTTAATTTGAGCATCTGTAAATGATCGCAACTCAGCCTAATCTCTTTCCTTACTTTGTTCATATTTGATGCTCTCCTACACAACGGCCTCACATTTCTAAACATGAGTTATGTTGGTAGCACTTTATATACGTGATACTTTCATGTTATTGACTAAATTTAGGCTCTTACCTGATTAGTAATGATATCTGAGCAAAAACAAGACCGCAGATGATAGAAATGAAACACAAAGTCTGCAGATGGTGTGATTATAGTACAAACACACCAAAATGCTGGTGGAACTCAGCCAATGTTTCAGCGCCCATAAAAAGTAAAGATATATTGCCAATGTTTCGGCCTGATCCCTTCTTCAAGGAATTTATACAAATACTTCTTACTTTTTATGGACGCTGAGTTCGGAGTGATGATAGAAATCTAGAATTTAAAAAATGCTGAAAATACTCAGCCTGTCAGGTGGTATAGGTTAATGTTTCAGGTTGATGACCTTTTATAATAGGTTCTGAACCAGGTTGATTATGCCACAAGCGCACAATACATTGATACCAAGATTGCAGAGACAAGTGAACAAACTCCAGTACCCAATTAAGTTTTGTTAGATCAGATCAAACAAGGAGACATTCTGCCAAACACCACTAGATGAAGAATCGGTGCTGCTCCATGTTGGACAATACTTTAAAAGGCACTGGAAAAGAGCAAAGGCACCCAGTGCATCTCGGATGGAGAACCTCCAACATTACAAGTAGCCCTGCACACAACAAACTAAATGAGCCAATATTGGGTCAACAGCAGGTGGAGAGAGAAGAAGCTGCTGGATCTAATTTTCACTTTCCTGTTGCAGTTGCAGCCGTTCATTACAGCATTCGTTGGAATAAAATATGCATTACCATTGTGGAAACGATGTACTCTACCACGTTCACACAGAGGACAATTTCTATTGTGTAGTTTGGCACTAATATGCGAAATGGGATAGATTTAGAAAGGCTCCCATCCATGATAAGATACAGGTTATTAATGGCAGAAATGAATTCCTCAATTTATAACCCCTTAGTCAGGAATGTTATTCACTCATCTATTACTATCAAGTCACAGGCTTACCCTATTTTGTGGATAGCAGAAAGCATACATTAATCTGATGTACAACAAAGAACCACATGTGCAAGAACTGTGTGCAATATTTAGAATCAACATGTTCCAGAATTTATCAATTAGTTCAAAGATCATCAGCCTTGTTACCTAAGGTTGTGAACAATTAAACAGGTGATAAGTAAAGGTGGTTACAAAAACACATCCAGCATCATCAATTCCTGAGGCCAGGTTGTGAGAGCCAAAGATGAGCCTGAATAGTTTACAACTATGCTCACCCGTCAATGCCAAGTTCATCTTGGTCTCCTTTTGAGGCAAGGCCTCATCTTTCACTTGGGCATGAAGGTTGAATTCTACAATTTCAAATGACCCATGTTCAAATGTTCCTTTCCCACTACTGGTCCACCAAAGTTTTCTCTCTCTTCCTTTGGTCACCTTTTTCATTCCCGCCCAACCGCACTCCCCAGTTACCTAAATTTATCACGCTCCCCCCTATCTTCTTAAATCTGCCTGTCTAGTCTTATGGTCTACCTTTTCTCTCCTCTCCCAGGTCCCCCACATCTGCCTCCATCCCTTTCTGATCCAGTTCTGCTCATCATCTTCCAGTCTCTATCTTCCCTTGCCCTCCTGTCACTTTGAACCATCAATCCATACAATTTTTCTTAGGCGTTTCCACCTATCACCCACCAGCCAGTCTCAAAATACTCTGTCCCTTCTCCCCTATTTGTTTCTATTTTCCAGTCAACCCCATTGCAAAACCAGCCCATCTTACCCTTCCCTCTCACCGCTTAAACATCAATTTCCATTTACACTCTCAGTCTAGATTCAGGGTCTGAACCCCAAAATATTGACCTGAATTCCTCACAACCACTTTCATCTGCTTCACCAATGATGGTACATTCAGTTACCTGGTTGAATGCAAGTCCAATAGAAGATTAACATCATCCATTGTACAACAATCTTGATGATTAGTGAGTGCTCCATCTACTGCCCTAGAAATTGATCTTTCCACTGAATGTTAATCAACTCACCCACAGCATGGTAATAATCCCTACTGGCCTACGAGCCCGTGCCACCCAGTTACACGCAATTGACCTACAAAACCCAGTACATTTGGAAGAATGGGAGGAAACCGGAGCACCCGGATGAAACCCATGTAGATACAGGGAGAACATACAAACTCCTTAGATTCGAACCCCGGCCACTGTCGCCGTAACAACGTTGCGCGATCCATGCAGCCTTTCAAAAGTATTTCCTGCAACTGTGATCTCTGCTACCAAGAACAAGGGAAGCAAGTGAGTGTGAATGATAATATGTACTTTCCTTTTGAAATCTGGAAATTCGTTTCCTAATAACAGTTGATAATGATCATGAGCTTATAGTCATATACATTATAGAATTGTACATATGAACTGAAATTCTTACTTGCTGCAGATGAAGTTACTTCATAAAAAATAAACCAAAGTATACCTTAAATTAAATTAAAAAGAGATAATACATACAAACGATGGATAGTTTTTAATACTCAGTTGTCATAATGCACGAAAGATGGCTTTACAATGGTGCAGACAGCCCTTTTGTGGTGTTGGAGCAAGGAAAAGCATTATGAGTATTCTCAAGAAATTAACTACAACTTTTCAATTAGGCCTCTCACCACCACTTTCTCCAGTGGGATTGAATTGGTGAAGCAAGGCTGGGTTTGCCAATGAAATCCAAATTCCTTGGTTTAAAAAAAAAGATCATCCATGGGAAGATACTGAGATTTAAAACAAAACAGGTGCGCCAGAAAATTTAGGATCTCATTGCAAGAATTCAACTTAAAATTGCTCTATAATATTTTTAAGAACACCTTCAATGAAGATGACAGCAGCGAGGCCACTGGTGTAGACCTGGGAAGAGTGAGAGAGCAGAGAAGCAGTTTTACAGTCCTCCTCCACAGGCTCCGACTGCCCAGCCATTGTCCTGACAGCCTTGTGCTGGCATAAAATGCAGAATGGTACCAGCAGTGTTTTTTTTTTTACATTGAAGGTTCATGGCCCAAGGTGGTGATGCCCACATTCAGAAGTCCAGACCTCAAGGGTGTGGGGTACTGGGGAAGCAGCAGACTGGAGTGGAAAACAGCCTCTGGACAAAGAAGGCTGAGAAGAGTACAACACAACAGTAGCGAACTAGCACAGGGCGCAGTGGCTGAAGGCCTCACATCGGGCTGTGGGCCGCTTCAATCAACTTTGGAGAACAAGGTATTGGGAGCAGGTTTTGAGGGTGCCAATGGCAAGCAGGGCTGCTGAAGGACCTCGTGCGCTGACAGTTTCCTGATCCTTTCTGGGTTTGGAACCGGGGATCAATGTGATTTGGGAGACTCTCACTCAGGTTCATTGCTGAACCGGATGGGAGGCTGTGCAGTTACGAAGGTGGCGGTACGGTCTCCATGGACCAACATTGACTCTCTTTTCTCTTTCTCACTCTTCACACCGCATCTTTTAGCTGCTCCTGACAGGAAAGAGATGGAGGAGGATCAGAGCCAGCACCACCAGGCGGTGAGGACGCTGAACAATCAGAACATGTGTTATGTCTGATTGCATCTGCATGTTTTGCACAGAGGACCAGACAATGCTGTTTTGTCAGGTTGTGCTTGTACAATCAGACGACAATAAACTTGACTTGATCGTAGCGCTGGACCAGTAGTTTGCAGGGCAAACAGAGGAAAACACACACTGTGTATTTTGTGCACGTTACAACTAAGGAATCTGGAATCTCATTGTCGAAAATTACACCTAGATAATGCACAAAAATTACACAAAACTTTAGAAGGGGGCCAATATAAAATTTAGTCAAATAGTCAGATTCAACTTGAGCCTCTAAAGTGGAAATGATCCAGTGTGGGCCATTGATGATGACGTTTTGAATGATCGGTTAACAAAAATACTCTAGACAATAAAAGGTCTTCCCAAACTGATTGGGTGTCCAAATTTAAAACAACTATTTTCAGTAAAATGAAGATTCAGAACTGATATAACACAATTTACAAAGCAGGGCCACAGTTGGTGTAGCGGTTAGCGCAGCATCTTTCCAGTGCCAGTGATCGGGACTGGGGTTCAAATCCCACACTGTCAGTAAGGAGTTTGTACGTTCTCCCCGTGTCTGCTTGGGTTTTCTCTGGTTTCCTCCCACTGTTCGAAATGTACCGGGGGTGTAGGCTAATTGGATGTAAATTGGCAAGGACGCACAGGCCAAAATGGCCTGTCCCCTGTGCTGGAGTATGGCAATCACTGTAATACTGATCAATGATGTAAAGGGACAAAGTTAGATACAAAAGTCACCATGCTTCTTCATCTAAGTGGGAGGAGGATGGGGAGAAGAAAGGTACCAGAAGGAATAGTTGACCAGAATATACTGAATCTTTGGAACACATGCTTTTCAATTGGGATACCATCATTCCGGTTGGGAGGGAGATTTAGTCTGCTTGCTCACTGATGTCACTGAAAGAGCTGAGACTGTCCCACACCAGCCACTCATCCAGTTGTACATGTACACTGAGATACTTAGCTGCAAAGGAGTGAAGCAGTTCCTGTAAATTTAAAAAGTAATTTCCTGTCGGCCCTATTTCCTGTGGCACAGATGTTCAGAGGCATATCATAAACAATTCTCTACCAACTTTAAATGAACTGCAGAACTCTAATCTGATGTAAAATCGGAGCTCGTGTACTTATCTAAAATCTGAGACTGAATTGTTCATTTTCCAGCTGTCTAGTTCTTATTTTTCTCTGGAGGTCCTCATTCCAGAACGTCCGAGACCGCCTCCTTTTTCAGAAAATGTGGCTTCCCCTCTAATACCAGCCACTCAGCCCTCCGCATCTCCTTCATTTTCTGCACATCTACCCTGGCTCCCTCCGCCCCAAGATGCAACAAGACAGGATTCCCTTGTCCTCACCTACCACTCCATCATCCTCGGCATCCAACATGTTATCCTTCACAATTTCTGCCAGCTAGACGTTCCCTTCCCTCTCTTCCCTTTTTTGTTTTCTGCAGAGGTTGCTCCTTCCTCTCTCATCCGTTCACTCCCTTCCACTAATCATCTCCTTGGTACCTACCCCTGTGACTGAAGTAAAGGGTACACAATAACACTTAAATCTCCTCCCTCACTACCATTCAGTCCTTCCAAGTGAAACAATATCTCACTTGAGAATTTGCAGGACTCATCTACTGCATCAGCCCTCATTACATAACAGAGATTGGACGCAGACTGGGAGATCATTTTGTTGAGCACCTTTGCCCTTTCTGCTGCAGAAAACAGTGACTTCCCAGTGGCCAGTCACTTCAATTCTGCACCAATTCCCACATCGACAGGCCTATCCATGGCACTGCCAAACCGAGGCCACCTGCAAATTAACATCTAATGTTCTGTCTGGGAACTCTCCAACAAGGTGGCATTTAGACGGACCCCCAGTTTTCATTACGTTCCTCCCCGTCTCCTTTCCTGCATCTCCCTACCCATTCCCTCTTCAATGAGCTACCCTCTCCCCCAATCATTTCTCAGCTTTTTTTTCTGTTCTGCTCTCCCACTATGTGCGACCTCTTGTTTGTTGGCCTATGCTCCTTCCCCACCTTTTTATGGATGCCGCGTGACCGATTGGCTTTGATACAATCACAGCATTTTCCATATTTTTCTGCTTAACTCTTGTATCTCTGGGTTTTTTTTTTTACATCAGAGAAGACAAATGAAAAGTTAGCTGCAGAACAAGTTCTACATGACCGATCCAAATCAATGACGAAACATGCTCTTAGCAAGGGCTTGGAAAATGTACACCAATTATTTGCTAGGTTGACACCCAAGAAGATTGAACCAGGTTATATGAAGACAGCTGGGATTTCTTATCTAAAATGAGAGAAGTAAGCAGTAATCTTATTGATGCATAAAAGACTGCAGATGCTGAAGGATCTCAGCCTTTCAGGCAGTAATTGTGGAGACAAGGGGATGATGCAGGGCCTCAACTCAAAATATTTGCCACCTGACTTGCTGAATTCCTATAGAAGTTTGGTTACTGCACCAGTAATCTAAGTTAAGGAACTAATTAAATTGGAAGTTCATGTGGGGCATTAAAAAAAAATCCAAAATGCTATGGATAAAAGCAGAAAAGAATGCGCATTGATAAGATGTCAGTTCTGTTTCTCTCTCCAAAGATGCTGCTTGACCTGACTTTCGCTATTTTATTTTGTTGTATATTTATACAATAAATTACTTTTCCATATATTCAGGGAATGCAAAGCAAACTATAATCTTAAGATTTGCATTTTATTGGTTAGGATTGTGGAGCAAAAGATTATCAGATTAAGAATGGCTACAAGATCTTAAATGAGTATTCAGTGGTAAGTGGATAACTTCTAGACCTCTCAAAATATTTTAATTTTCATGTCAGGCACGTGACAGATGAATCACTACTTATCTCGTTGGTTGTAAATGCAACAAGTAAAAAGCAAAGCGTCATTAAAGATGGAGCAATTCACTCATACCACTGGACCCAATGGTCTGCAAATTTTTTGCATCACAAGTTCACTGTGGCATCAAGAAAACTTACTTAGGCATGTCATCTTTATTTGAACAATAAAGCAATGTGCATACTGGTCCAAGTTGCCATCTCTGGAGATGAGTAATGAATATATCCTTGTCAAAATCTCTGACATGCTTTAAAAAGAAACATCGGAGCAAGATTATTTGGCAACTATGTATATCAATCATCCTGGTACCCAACGACTACCGCCCAGTAGCACTAACTTCTACTGTGATGAAATGCTTTCAGAGGGTGGTCATGGCCAGAATTAACATGAACTTAAGTAAAGATCTGGACCCATTGCAATTCGCCTATGATCATAATCACTCCACAAGAGATATATCGCTGGATCTCTACTCAGCTCTGGATCACATCAAAAACACCAATTCATGCATACAGTTGCTCTTCAAAGACTACAGCTTGGCCTTCAATACCTCAGTGTTGGTCAAAAAGCTACAAACTCTGTATCCTACTCTGCAACTGGACTTTTGACTTTCTCATTGAAAGACCACAGTCAGTACAAATTGGAAACAACATCTCCTCCTTACTGATTATCAACACAGGTGCACCCCAAGGATGCATGCTTAGTCACACTACTCTACTTGTTATACACCCATGACTGTGTGGCCAGGCAGAATTCCAATGCTATCTACAAGTTTGCCGATGCCACCACAGTTGTTGGCAGAATCACAAATGGGAATGAGGAAGCGTACAGAAGGGAGATAGATCAGCTCGTTGAATGGTGTAATGACCACAACCTTGCGCTCAAGGTCAGCAAAACCAAGATGATTGTGCACTTCAGGAGGAAGTCAGGGGAACATGACCCAGTCCTCATCGAGGGCTCAGTAGTGGAGGGTCAAGAACTTCAAATTCCTGGGTGTCAACTTCTCTGAGAATCTGTCCAGGAGTTTCCACTTTGATGCAGTCACAAAAAAAGGCTTGCCAGCGGCCATACTTTGCGACGTGGCTGAGGCGGTTAGGTATGTCACCGAAGACTCTTGTAAACTTCTACAGATGTACCATGGAGAGCATTCTGGCTGAATGCATCACTGTCTGGTATGGAGGAGCCAACTCCAGGACAAGAATAAACTCCAGAGGGTTGTGAACTCGGCCTGCAACATCACAGGCACCAGACTTCACTCCCCTGAGGACATCTACATGAGGCGAAGTCTTAAAAAATCCCGCCTCTATCCTCAGACCCCCACCACCCAGACCATGCCCTCTTCACTCTGCTACCACCAGGGAAAAGGGACAGGAGCTTAGCGGCACAAGGACAGCTTCTTCCCCGCTGCCATCAGATTCCTGAATAAACAATGAACCAAAGACAATGCCTCATCCACTGTTATTCTTAATATTATTTTATTTTTTATAGTAATGTCGTAAGATGGTTATAATGTGTACGCTTGCATTGACGCTGCCGCAAAAACACCGAATTTCATGACTTGTTCGTGACAATAAATCCTGATTCTAGTCAGGTTTGAATTAGGGATTTTGTGTGATTGTGCACAAACTATTGGAAATTTTGGACTCCTCTGCAGGGATGGCTCTACACGCTCACGCTTATTTCCCCCCAAATTTTTTATTGTTTTGAAACATAATCAGATTACATAGAAAGTCAGAACTTAATCTAGCCAAAATCATGCATGCTTTTTAAAAAAAAATCATTTTTCTCCCCCCACCCACCCAGTCCCTCCCCAGAAAAAAGCCCCGAAGAAAGTAAAAGAAAGAAAAAAATTCTAAACTAATTTAACAACATTATAGAACTACTTAATATTCTAATAATTCTAACATTTTGTCTATACTGCATATAATATAGAATAAACAAAAAGAGAGTAGAAAAAATTACATTATAATTATATCCCTTAATAAATTCAAACATCTTAAAAAATACAAGTATACACACAATATTGAATAAAAAAGTTAGAATATTAAATTCCAAGGTGAGGCCGGGGAATGACGAAGGTTACACCAAATTTAGCCTATTAACCTAATGTAGTTACTTCGAATGAATGATAGGTGTAAGAGGATGCAGACTTCTAGAGGTATGTCAGGGTTGGGGGGCCAGGTGGCGGGTGAAATGGGGGAAGGACCGGAATATTCAATTTTCGAAGAGTAGCTATGAAGTATTGAACTGCATGTTTCACAAACATTTCTACGACTGATTCCACCTGCAGTGAATTCGTCCATCGTTATTGAATGAAGATCTACCGGGACCAATGACTGAAGAGGGCGCACAAAATCAGTGAACCGGGGCGGACTCGAAAGGACAATATGGCCTGTTTCCGCTCCGTAAATGGTTATATGGAATGCGTCAACACCAATCTTTTGCATAGACTCTCATGCTTTTGAAGCCTTATTGTGTGCTCACTCAATTCTTTCTTCTTCTTTGGCTTGGCTTCGCGGACGAAGATTTATGGAGGGGGTAAAAAGTCCACGTCAGCTGCAGGCTCGTTTGTGGCTGACAAGTCCGATGCAGGACAGGCAGACATGATTGCAGCGGTTGCAAGGGAAAATTGGTTGGTTGGGGTTGGGTGTTGGGTTTTTCCTCCTTTGCCTTTTGTCAGTGAGGTGGGCTCTGCGGTCTTCTTCAAAGGAGGTTGCTGCCCGCCAAACTGTGAGGCGCCAAGATGCACGGTTTGAGGCGTTATCAGCCCACTGGCGGTGGTCAATGTGGCAGGCACCAAGAGATTTCTTTAGGCAGTCCTTGTACCTTTTCTTTGGTGCACCTCTGTCACGGTGGCCAGTGGAGAGCTCGCCATATAACACGATCTTGGGAAGGCAATGGTCCTCCATTCTGGAGACGTGACCAACCCAGCGCAGCTGGATCTTCAGCAGCGTGGACTCGATGCTGTCGACCTCTGCCATCTCGAGTACTTCGACGTTAGGGATGAAAGCGCTCCAATGGATGTTGAGGATGGAGCGGAGACAACGCTGGTGGAAGCGTTCTAGGAGCCGTAGGTGGTGCCGGTAGAGGACCCATGATTCGGAGCCGAACAGGAGTGTGGGTATGACAACGGCTCTGTATACGCTTATCTTTGTGAGGTTTTTCAGTTGGTTGTTTTTCCAGACTCTTGTGTAGTCTTCCAAAGGCGCTATTTGCCTTGGCGAGTCTGTTGTCTATCTCATTGTCGATCCTTGCATCTGATGAAATGGTGCAGCCGAGATAGGTAAACTGGTTGACCGTTTTGAGTTTTGTGTGCCCGATGGAGATGTGGGGGGGCTGGTAGTCATGGTGGGGAGCTGGCTGATGGAGGACCTCAGTTTTCTTCAGGCTGACTTCCAGGCCAAACTGCTCACTCAATTATTCACCAGCTAATAATATCTCTACAGTTTAGGTGTGTGCTGTTTTACTGCTTTAATAGGCAATTTAATGGGCTGCAACATTTCTTAATTGTTATAAGTCGGATCACCTGGTTGTCAACACTTGCTGGCTTGAAACCACAATTTTCTCCTCATAACTGTTTACACAGCAGTTTTAATTTTCACTTCTGAAAATAATCATTATCTCTGTAATTCTTCAACTCATGGGCGTACAAATCTAGAAGTAAACTCATATTAAAAAAAAATTCTAAAATATCAGGGCTGGCCCTACTCCATCTTGTAATCTCGTTGAACGTTTTCATATTTAATAATTATTGTCAACCAAAGGATAAAAAGAAAGAAATTTTTAAAAATAGAATTTTCTGACAAAGTGTTTTCTAAATTTGCTTCCCTTGAATAGAGACTTGACAAATTGCTGTAAGTGTATATACATACAAGGCCTATGTTTCCGGAATGGCAGTGACCTACATAATGATGTGCCCTATTCCTTCCTCATGCATGTGCTATAAATCAAATGTCAAATAAAGATTCCATGAATGAAACGCATGTACAATCCCGCACGAAGTCTGAAAAACTCTGTTGGTCCAATATGATTCGTACCACAAAGACAAAATGCAAACACAAATTCCACCCACAATAAGCTATCAAGGCAGTGATAAAAGACTTAACATCCAGACAATACACTGCAGTAATAATTGGCAACTTGTGGTTTTCTGCAAGGTTTTTTCCTCCTTCCTTTGTCAGTCAATGCTGTTTATACAGATCCAACCCTCCCTGCCAAACCTGACACCTTTACACGGCTGCCTGCAAGTAATACGCCCATAGATCCATAACAAGGTTTCAAAAAAAAAGGACACTGGCTGAACTCTTGCTGAACCTGGGAGGCTGATCCATTACAGCTCCCTTGCTGATAATGGCTGGGTTCAAGGCAGTGTCAGATCACCTGGCTGCACACGCTTGCTTGCACAGGAGAGTTCAGAATGTTCACGGTCTCTTCACGCCTGTTTACACAGCAGTCACTGTGTGGCACTATTCAGACTGCATGGCCCTTCATGAAAGTGACTTTAAGCTTCCCATTGCCAAATGAAATTGCTCACGTTACATGACAAATCCAAGTACTAACAGAACGGGAAAAAAAGAACATAATGCACACAAATAAAACTTGATTGCAGCACCAACAGAGGCAATAATCGTAAACTATATTGAAGTTATTAGATAGTAAATTCTTGGCTGAGCGAGACAAGGCATTTTTAAATTTCGTTGCAAGAGCACAGAACCTTAATCAGATCATTAGGCAAAGCATAGATTACTTTTAGTTTGGGGTACACCCATGCTGTACATTTGGCTATCTTTGTTTGTATGGTATTTACTAATGACAGACAACTCACAGTCTGGAGTTTTAATTTCCCCAGAAGTGATGCACTGAAGGACCTGGTGCTGATGGTGCATCAACAGACTTGGGTTCCCTCACAACCATCTGACCAGGGAATTTAATGCAACAGGTGTTGTATTGTACAGGTGTTATCCAGTAGCTCTGGATTGATTCTTGAGAGTTCAAAGTTCTCAGTTCCATTAAAGTTAATGAAGCCTCTCCAAATCAACTTAGAACAAACACTACTTCATGCGAAAATTCAAAGACACTGAATTCAGAATTAATATATGCATTTTGAAGAACTACAGATGAACAGGGAATAAAGACTTTTTGTACTCCCTCTTATCATAACAAAATTGAGTTGTAAAATATGAGAATGAACCAAAGGGAACCAAAGCCAACTTCCAACACAGTAACCAACTCCTCACACTAGCAGGGCCTCTTCTTCAGAGATTTTATTTGTGCCACTGCAGGTTTGTCTGTTTTGTTTTAATCAGAAAAGGGGAATGTGCCACCTGGTAGAAATGTAAACAACAAACTGCAGTTGAAAGTTTAACGTAACTTTGCTTTGCCAAAACTAACACTACTAGAGGGAGTACCTCATGTCAATGGCAGGCAACAGAATGTTCTGATTTGCTCTCTCACTTCATTGTTTCAAAACAGCTTTGATACAATTCCTGTCTTAATGTTAATATTGGGAACAAGTTATTGTGAGCCAGCTTTGTTAATTTAATCTAGTCATTCGGCATTACTACAGGCCATATGGCCCACGAGCCCATGCCACCTATATACACCAATTAACCTACAACCCCAAAACGCTTTGAAAGGTGGATATTTAGAATAGCACGTTGCGACTAATTACTTTGATAAATAAATTTAAATTTCAAATGAATTATCCAATAGTGCTTTCATTAGATGCAGAAAAGGCTTTTGATAGAGTGGAATGGAAGTTTTTATTTAAAGTACTTGAGAAATTTTGTTTTGGTTCTTCGTTTATTGGATTGGTAAAGGCTTTATATAGTCTGAAGCCTAGAGTTGCTACTAATGGACAGATCTCAGAATCTTTTGATTTAACAAGGTCTACTAGACAAGGATGTCCATTGTCACCTGCTTTATTTGCTATAGTTATTGAACCTTTGGTACAGTTAATACGTCAAAATGAAAATGTTAAGGGTATGAGAGTTTTGAATGAGGAATATAAGATTAATTTATTTGCAGATGATGTTTTATTATACCTGGTGGACCCTGATATTTCTTTACCAGCAATTCAAGAATCTTTAGAAAATTATGGTCAATTATCTGGCTATAAGGTAAATTGGGCTAAAAGTGAAATTTTGTCAATTTGTAAAGATGATTATTCGATTTATAAACATATTACGAAATTGAAGTGGACAAAACAAATTAAGTATTTGGGAATTAATGTCAATACAGAATATCAAGATTTATATTCAATTAATTACCTTCCCTTAATAAAAAAGATTAAACTAGACTTGATTAGGTGGAAGGACTTACCTTTAGGTTTATTGGGGAGGATTAATACTATAAAAATGAATATTTTTCCTCGGATGTAATATTTATTTCAATCAATTCCTTATTTTTTAAAAAAAAGTTTTTTTTTAAGGATTTATACAAAGCAGTTAGAGAATTTTTATGGAAGGGAAAATTTCCGAGGGTAGCAATGAAAAAATTGATGTGGGACTTACAATTTGGAGGTTTGAGATTACCCAATTTTCAATATTATTATGAGGCAGCTCAATTTAAATTTCTTAGTGCATTAATGAATATGGAGGATCCGCCCAGTTGGGCAAAGATAGAACTGGCAGTTATTTTAGAAAAATTTCCACATGAATTTTTGTTTCGATGGAATAAAAATTTGTTATGAATATATGATGTACCAATATTGAAACATTTATTGAATCTATGGACGAGTAAACTTGATAAAATGGGGCTTAAAAATAAATGGTCTGGGCGATTGCCATTATATAATAATCAACTTGTTCCTTTTACGGTCTCCAATATCACTTTGAAACAATGGGAAAGGAAAGGAATAAAAAACTTATCTGATTGTTTTTTTGAAGGACATTTTTGTTCTTTTGAGGAATAATTACAAAGGAAATTTGGTATTAGTGGAAATTCTGTATTTGTGTACTATCAGTTAAGATCATTTGTAAAACAGATATGTGGTCGGCAAATGATTTTATTGCCCGAAACTAGCTTTGAAAAATATGTACTTTCAATACCAGAAAAGGGGTATATATCTGATTTGTATTGTATTTTACAAGAAAATGAAAGTATGAAAGATTGGGATAAAGATAAGTTGAAATGGGAAAAAGATTTAGGTTCTACAATAGCTGAAGAAGCTTGGATGGAAATTTGTCAAAACAGTATTCGGAAATTAATTAATGCTAGATTAGTGATGATTAATTATAATTTTATACATCAATTATATTTAACACCAGAAAAATTAAAAAAATTTGGTCTTAGTAAGTCAGATTGTTGTTTTCGTTGTGACCAGACAGCTAGTACTTTTTTTACATACTGTCTGGTCCTGTGACCGATTGCAACAGTTTTAGAAAGGTATTCAATCTATATTTAGTAGATTATATAATATTTGTGTTGTATTAGATCCTGATATATTTTTATTAGGGAATATGCAATCATTAATTGATTCAGGATTAAATGATTATCAGATTTATTTTATCTATTTAGCTTTAGCAGTGGCCAAGAAATGTATAGCGTCTACTTGGAAAGATAGAAATATACTAACTTTGGACAGGTGGTATTTCGAGATGAATTAAGTTAGGTTATTAATGTTGTATTGTAATTATATTATTTTATTTTATATCTTTTCTTTAAATGTAATTTTTCTTTTTATTCCTGTGATAAAACCTTTAAATAAAGTTTAAAAAAAAGAATAGCATGTTGAGCTACCCTTGTTTTGATGGAAGGTGTGAACTCATGAAAAAGTGCAAATGTGTCTGTTAGCAGAAGGACAAAGCCAGTTTTAGTAGAGCTATGGGAGTTACGCTCAAAAATGTTAGTTGATAGAATTCCAAATACAATAATAACAACGTAAAAATTGCTAAAATGTTTGGACTGTCGAAGACCTCAGACCAGCATTGGGGTAGATATAAGGTAACCTCAGATTTAAAAAAATACTTCTCTTGTTAAAAGATTGGATTAAACTCAAATGAAGAGCAAAAATATTCAGTTTTGAACTTGTCATGTTTCATTATTTTAATCTTTGACTTCATTCTCACATCTTGCACAGTATGGAGCCTACCTTCCCTTCGATAACTAATATTTCTACGTTTGCTTCCAAGGAGGAAGATGCATCAAAATGGCTTATGATTAGGAACATGGGAATGTGCCAGACTAGTGGAGAAAAACTAGATGTTTAGTTAGAGGAGAGAAAAAAAAAAGCACACTTGAAGAAATAGCTTTGCAAGACCTTTTTTTGAAAATGCAGGGTGAAATGGCAATGTGATAGGACCATTGTGATTGTGTACACGCCAATAGTGGAGTTAAAAGAGAAAAGAGTTTTGGGGATAAGAATCAAGGCAGAAGCAATCAGGAGAGAAATGTTGACAAAAGAAATCAAGAGAGGGGAAAGCTTTGAAATTAATCTTGTCAAGTACTTTGTAAATATATGTGAGATTGGCGAATGCAGTTCAATTTGAAGTGGTGTTGACAAAGATGGTGCTGAGAACCATATGATGAATTCTTATTTTTTGTCAAGAATCTTTGCCACTTCAAAACCTTAATGTGGGACTGACAATCGGAAGCTACAGCAACAGTATCTGGATTTATAAAGTAGAGATCCTATGTTTTCAGAAGATGAAGGGGAGAAGTGGAGCAGGAAAAGTAAGGACTTAATAACAATGTGGCTCAAAAAGGCAAAGGGGAACTCAAGGGGATACATGCCAAATTTGGGCGAAATCTGGCATCAAAATGTATTAAAGTGGAATGCAAAGGAATTTGGAAGTTAGAACAACACAGAAGACACACTTGATGAACTCCGAGCCAAACATCAGAGAGTCATCAGGGAGTGCTGCGTGATGTACTTTATTACATGGCTAATCACAGACATTCAGCTCAAGGGCAACACCCTCCATCATGCTTCCGAACCCTGGTGTCTGGGGAAAAACCAGGGGAGGCAGTGTTGTGTCATCATGGTGCACAAATATGACAGTCCTGCTCCCCCCCACCTGGAGTATCTGGTGATCAAGTGTCACCCATTCTACCTGCAAAGGCAGTTCACTGCCATCGTCCTGGTCGCAGAGTACATTCCATCCCAGGCTGCCACTGGAGGGACCACGCACTGTGATAAACAGCCACGATACAGTCTTCCCAATCATTGTAGGGGACTTCAATCAGGCCAACCGGATGAAGTCTCTGACAAATTACCATCAACACGTCACATGAGAGACCAGGGAACCAACACACTCAACACCACCATGAAGAACGCATTCTGAGCTATATTATGACAGTATAACCATATATAACCACTTACAGCACAGAACAGGCCAGTTCGGCCCTACTAGTCCATGCCTTAGCAAATCCCCACCCTCCTAGACCCACTGACCAGCACCCGATCCATACCCCTCCAGTCCCCTCCTATCCATGTAACGATCCAGTCTTTCCTTAAATGTAACCAATGATCCCGCCTCGACCACGTCTGCCGGAAGCTCATTCCACATCCCCACCACCCTCTGCGTAAAGAAATTTCCCCTCATGTTCCCCTTATAATTTTCCCCCTTCAATTTTAAACCATGTCCTCTAGTTTGAATCTCTCCCTTTCTTAATTGAAAAAGCCTATCCACATTTACTCTGTCTGTCCCTTTTAAAATCTTAAACACCTCTATCAAGTCCCTTCTCAATCTTCTACGCTCCAGAGAAAAAAGCCCCAGTCTGCACAAACTTTCCCTGTAACTCAGACCCTGAAATCCTGCCAACATTCTCGTGAACCTTCTCTGCACTCTCTCTATTTTGTTTATATCTTTCCTATAATTTGGTGACCAAAACTGTACACAGTACTCCAAATTTGGCCTCACCAATGTCTTGTACTTCAGAAATACCTTTTCATTTGGCCTTTAAGCTGGACTCCATGCTGAGGCTGATAAAGAAATGGTCTACTGAGAGAAGGATTAGAGTTAAACAAGAATTGCAAAATGCTATTTGATGAAATCAAATGATGAAAAGAACGACTAAATGTAGCGTAAACTACATTAGACAAATATTTTCTTAACTAAACAATGTCCCCTGATTAACAATAAAGATCTTTGTCATTTTTCAGTTTTATATATCCATTTTAAATATTTTATATACGTTTACATAAGAGTTCTAGGTAAAATAATAATTGGAACATTTTACATTAAAGTATATTGTAATAATGTTTTGAACAGTGTGGTTTTCCAGAACAATGAATTTAAAAAAAAATGTATTAACCATGTGATACAAGGTCTCCCTGTATTTCATTTTTGTGTGCCCCTCTTTTACTTCTTAACCATTGCAGTTTCTTGCACAATGGACCATAGTCTATCTTTCTGGTAACAGTAGAGGGATGTCCTTTCAAAAGATTTATACTTTTGAGTTTAAAACAACAAGGGTGATCTTATTGAGACATGCACGAACCTGAAAGTGCAAGCCAGGGTAGGTATCAAAAGGACTCCATAAGTGGGAGAATTTCGTATGAGCAGACATGCTTTGAAGAATTGGGGGCAGTCATTTAAAACGTATGCAGAAGAATAACCTTGCAGAGGGAGGTAATACTGGAATTCTCTCCTTTAGAGAGTTGTGGAGGATAATTCGCCTGGGGTATTGAAATAGGAATTAGAAGACATTTTGAAAGATCAAGGAATTGACGGTTATGGGGAATGTCTCCTCTAATTATGTTTTTAATTTATGATAACAAACATTCCTTGGTGATGTATTTTTCATTTTAATTACACAAGGAGGAGCCATTAAGCAGATAGGTTGTGACTGATTTGGATCTCAAATTCTACTTTTCTAGCATTATTTCATCACCTTTGAGCTAATAATCCTCTACGCTTTATTCCTGAATGTCCATTTGAAAGAGATATCCTTGATCTTGATTACTCCCACTAGAAAAATCTATTCCATCCAATCCTGTTAATGTTCTAGTTATTTTGAATAAGTCATCTTGAGAAAATATGTGCAAATATTTTCTTTGACTTGTCGACTTAATAATGACACGAATTACAAGCTTATAATCACTGTCTACAGAGGAAATGGAAAAAAATGGAAACGTGATGGACAAAAAAGACAGGACTGTTGTCTATTCTACACGTTGGCTGAGATTATCAGAAGCTGACAGGCTTTTGCAGAAATCAGACCCCAGCAATGCTTTCCAAAGTAGTGATGGGAAGGGAGGATAGAAAAAATACCACTGTAGGTTTAAAACAAAATTACTGTCAGCTAACATCTTAAAAGAAACAATGAAGCCCATTGGTATATTAACATATTTAGCTGGATTTGATTAACACAATAGAATATTGTCTCCATAATTATGGCTAGACTCCAGTGATACATAAACAAGCAAGTTTGGCAGAATTTTCATCAGATGTGCCTTTGCTTGAGTTTTTTTTTGTTGAAAGCACAGCTTGTTCTAATACGCACAACGCAATTCCTGAAGGGAAAGTCTGGGATTCACTTGAACTTGGGATACGACAGGTAAGAACATACATCAAGTTGTGCGCTCTTAATTAGCCCACTGGAGCTGCTATATGTATTAGATGCACTGACTTTTCGTGGCCAAGTATATCGTGGCCATTTTTACCATTACTTGAGCAAAGAATAGGAGACCTATGAGAAACACACTGCGCATCCAAGGGCTGCTTGGAATTTTATAGTTAAAGCATACAGAGAATTTTGGCACCAGGCTCTACATTTTTAATGTTACTGCTTAAATTCTTCAAATAAAATTGCAGAAATACGAGATCCACCATCATCTGACAGAGAAAGTGCTTTGCAGCTTGCTGGATGGATGGATTCTGAACCAGACTCTACTAGGTACCTCTTAAGAAATGTGACCAATGTTGTCTTGGTCATCAGTAGCTTCAGAACTTCTGCTTCTCTTTTATTCCCCTTCATCGATCATGTTCATCTTACTTATTTATACATTAGATTCCAAAAAAAAATTAAATTCTGATTTCAGTTTTTATTCTTTATTCTTTCCTTGTTTTCAGCTTTTAACATCAAGTAGAACTAACAGAGAGAAGCCAAGGGTTTTTCTTGGTTCACAGTCTCCTCAAAGCCTGCTTTAGATAGACGACGAATCCACAGAAACGGACATCCTCAAGCATGGTTTACCAATGAAAGAATTTGGAGATTTTAACCAGGGGACAAAAGATTTACCCTGAATGAACAACACCCCATGTTTGAACAAGGTAAAAACCTGTTTACAGTGGGACTTGGTAAGGGGCAAAACCCCTCTTAATGAAATAGACACATTGGAACAAGATCAATGAGACATTTTTAAAATATAGACATACAGCACATAATAGGCCCACAAGCCCATTTTGCCTTATTGACCCGTACCCCCAGTACATTTTGAAAGGTGGGAGTAATTCGGAGCAGCCCATTCAGACGTGGGAGAATGTTCAAAATCCTTATAGCAGCATCAGATTCGTATCCCGATCCTGGTCACTGGATCTGTGACTGCGTTGTGCCAATACTTCCACGTCCCTTGAAGATCCCATCCTATCCGTAGCTGAGGATGACGTGCGTGCTGTCTTCAGGAGAGTGAACTCAAGGAAATCATCCAGCCAGACGGAGTACCTGGCTGAGTATTAAAAATAGTTCCTGACCAACTTACCAATGTATTCACAGGTATCTTCAATTTCTCACTCCAGCAGGATGTGGTACCCATCCGTTTCAAACCGGCGTCAATCATACTGGTGCCCAAGAAGAGCGTAATAACCTGCCTTAATGTCTATTGACCAGTAGCAGGTTAGTGTTGAACCATATCAGCTCCTGTTTGAGGTACATGGAAGAGGGCTATTGTCCTGATGTAAGTGCAGGTAGAATAATAGCATGGCAAAAACTAGGTGGGGTGAAGTGCTGTAATGTTCTATGGTTCTATTTCCAATACAAATGGAATTTCAGGTCTCCTCATATGAACTCGAGATGGCATCGAAGCAGGATCGCAAAGAAAGAAATTTTTAAAAATCACCAACGGGAATAACATCACAAAAATTGCAGATGTTGGGAACTTGAGCAAACAATGAGCAGCTGGAGGACTCAGTTCCTCAAGCAACTCATTGTTTGACCGATTGAGAGGGAAAAAAAATGATATTTAAGATGGTGCTGCATGCTTTTGGAAACAACTGTCTTGTGCAAATCGGTGGAGGAAAATGTACAATTGCTTGTCAATTCCCAACAAGTTGACATTTAGCTACTAAAGCTTGACCAAGACTTTATTTATATTGCAATAATATTTCTCGTCATGCAGCTAGATTCAGCTTGCTTGGTCTTATATCAGGTTGAAAATAATGGCGACTCTGTCCTCAGAAGTCAAGAATCTCATTGGAAAAGAGTAGGACATTCAACACTTGAGCTTGCTTTGCAACTCAATGAACTACCTTGGATAAATGTGCCTGTCTTGGTTGTGTATCTCTTCAGTGAATAACATCTTTGAACTTCTGTTCAAATTTAAAGCCTGATTGTCACCTCTCATCCTGCTAAATGATTTGAAACTTTCATTTGCAATGAAAATATTCTTTAAACTAATGAAGGTTCATAAGAGACCAAAACTTGAAAAGCAAAGCTAGGTTGATCAAGGTACAGTTTTTGTCGGAAGCCCTGACTTGGAGTTCTGAATAACGTTAAAAGAATAATGAATTACATTCATTTTGTTGGTGGAAAAGATTGTGCCAGGTTTGTTAAGGTCAATATTCAAGAAAATGTGTTTTTTAAATTTAGAGTAGAGCTGCACCAAAATCAGAGAACGTGTAAACAAGAACCTCCCCATTTCAAGGGTAATATGAAAGCAGCCCCGAGAGATGTAATAATTTGCCTAATTTGAGAATTCCGGGAAATTATGAGCTGCAGAAGGCGGCTGTGTGAACATTTCAATCACGAGATGAGCACGCGGATACATCTGCATGAGAGAAGGCAAGCAAGGGAAGGCATTCCAGGTAGAAATGAACACGTTGATGCTCTCAAAGATAAAAACCAACGGAACTATGACACAATTACAGCCAAATAACCTTCAAAGTCTCCATAATTGGATCAGCCTTTAATCAACAATAAGCAGGCAGAAAGTATTCAGATGCATCCAACTTAGGTCCAGATTACTGCGCTGAGAAACTAGAATGGACAATTAGACTCAACATGCATGCAATAATCAGTTCAGAAAAATCTGGTTTTGGTTGTAAAGCACACACTAAAGTCATCAATCATTCAGTGACAATTGAAGCTTCCTGTTTAAACCCTTGTGTATATTGCTAGCTTTGAAGCATTCTGTTAAACAATGGACTAAAGGCCACTTCACATTTTACTGACTTTCTGGAACTCAGTCATACTCTACTAAATTCACTGTTTACCCTTGAGGAGTATTGATCTCACATCCACAAAAAATATTTACTCAGACTTTTCCAGCCGAGTAAAGCAATCACACAAATCAACACAAAATATACAATAAAAGGGAACCCTTGAGATCTGGGAGAGACAGTTTTAAAGAGTATCAGACAACAAAGGCAAGAGGGAAATGCACAAATCTACACATTTTTTGGTTTATATGGGGATATTGAGAAATCACAGCTTTCATAAGTTCAATCAACCAACCCAATTTGCACAAATGTCGATTTCAGATGTTGAAGTACATAACCAAATTCAAAGAGACCTTAAGTACAACTGTTTCTCCTAAGCAAACCTCATCATGTAGAGTGATGTGTAGGGTACAGATGCGCACTGCAGCTCAAAAAAACCTAAGTTTTGAAGAAGGATGGAAGATTGCAAAATAGCATCAGTAAAATTAAAAATACTTTTAAAAGTTATTTGCATACTTTTGTTAATTTCAATCTATTAAAGCATACAAACTTGAGGCTAATTTTAATTTCCATGTCTTTGTCTTTGGCTTGGCTTCGCGGACGAAGATTTATGGAGGGGGTACCCCACACCAAGCTATCGGGTTCACAGAATTGCAATATTTGGAAATACTCGGTTATCTTTAGATTTGATATCATATGTATGATTGTTCAGATCTGAACATTGTTCAGATTAATAGGAGTTAGTAAGAGAAATATATACATATGATCATGCATTGTCTAAAGATAAATGTGTATTGGCATAGATTGGATTTCTATTAAATCACAAGCTTTTCCAAAATGGAATGGAGAAGCTATAACTCAACTTTGTTATTGTTGATTCACTGTAGCTCTCTCACACAGTCCAAAATAGATCAAATGAAGATGTGGAACCACAATATAGCTATCCCACACACCCAGATGAACAGTATTAATTAAAATAAAACAGAAAATGCTGGAAACACACAGGAAATCAGGTGGCATCGTGGAAAGAGAAATAGTTAACAATTAATGTTCAGAATCCTTCATCAGAACTGGGGATAAAAAGAAACAAACGAGGTGAGATAGCGGGAAATGTAGGGGAGAGAAATGGGTGAAACCAAAGGAATTTCTCGGATATGGTGAGATTGGGTGATCTGTGATAGTGAAGGGGCAGATAAAATTAGATAAAACTTTGTCCTTGCAGCAGGTTAGAAGGACGAAACAAAATAAAAAGCAACATCTGAGCCCAAAATAATGACGAACAAGCATGGGCATTCCCTATATATATAAAAAGAAAAAAAGTCATCTGAAGTTGGAGAGTTCAATATAGAGTTTTGAAGGCTACAACGTGACCAGATGGAAGATGTGGTCATACTCAAGTAACAATGCAGAAGGTCTCAGGTGAGAGTAAGAGTGTGATGGTGAATTAAAGTGTCAGCAGCTGGAAGCTGAGACTCACTCCTGCACTGGGACTCCGCAAAGCGATCACACAACTTGCCAAGTTTCTCCAAATGTAGATGAGGCTACATTATCAACATGAAATGCAGGATACTAGATGTACCACTGAATCACTGCTTCACGTGAAAGGACTTTTTGAGTGGGAAGTAGGGTGGACATTTCCACATTTCCAAAATGGATGACATGCAGGGTCAACATGAGAAAACTCTCAATTGGTGGGGGGGGAAGGGGACGCACCAGGTTAAATGCAGCATCCCGGCTGTGTGTGGCCATGTTTCTTCTTGCGTGAATGCGCTAGTACCGGCTGGTGCACACGCAATGGATTGAAGTACTGGGGCCACTTGCGTCACTTTCCCCTCCCTCTGACAGAAGTGATGCGAGTGGCTCCGGTACTCCAATCCATTGTGCATGCGCCAGCCAGCACTAGTGAATGTGTGCAAGAAGAAACATGGCCACGGACGGCTTACGGACCCCGGAACTCTGCATTTAACATGGTAAGTGCCCCCATTCTGCCCCGACACCCCCAAATGGGGGACAAATTAACGTCCGGCTTGAGGTGGCACCAGACAGAAGACAGATTACTTAAAAGCCAGAACGTCCAGCCATCCTAGTGGGAAGAGGTTAAAAGACACGTATTGTGACTCCTGTAATTGCATGGAGGAATGTAACCTAGCAGGAAGTTTAAGGTGGGACAGAGGAGTGAACTAAGGCATTGTAAAAGGTAAGTGAGGGGAATGTGTTTGGTGGTAGAATCTTATTTGAGCTTGCAGAAATTGCAAAGGATAATGCAAAGAACAATCCGATATTAACCATAAGTTAATACAAAGCAGAGATGTAAAGGTGGCTTCTTTTACTGACAAAAATCCAACACAGCTGCTATCTAGAGATTAGGTTTGATCCTTTCAAGTAGTTCCATATGACTTATAACAAGATTGAGGGCTTCATTTACAGTTTTCTTGATGGGGGCCTAAAAGATCAAATTACACAAGTTTCTAATGCCAGCCTTGATTTCTCCAAAGGCACAATATACTAGTAATAAATAGTTAATGTTTTTTCACTTACAGTTTCAAATGTAACTCATTGCCTTCAAAGTCTGCAATCTGAGAACACTGATAGCCATTGACCAGAAACTTAAAATAAGTAATTAGAGATATAGAACAATGGGAATAGGCACTAAGACCTGAGTCCATGCCTGTCATCAAAGCACCCATTTTTACAATAATCTCACCTATTTTATTCTCTCCAATTTTCTATCAACATCCACCACCTCAACTCTTAGCCAAATTCTACCAATCATCTACGCACTAAAAACAATAAACGGCCTAATGACTGACCAAATGCTCGCCCTTAAGTCAAGGGAGGAACCTTGAACACCCAGAGGAACCCAAACGGTCGTGCAAACTCCATATACACCACAGAGGAAGTCAGGATTGAACTCGGCAGACTGAAATTGTGCGACTTGCAGCTCCACCTCTCTTGACCGAACCAGGCTCACGTTTGTCATTCAGGTCAAGTACTCAAATTGCTTAGGTGAAAGAGCAAATAATTTTACTTGTGGACTGATTGGCATTCACTACTCAATCAAACTCTCCAAAAAGACAGCTGCTCCACTTGCATACTTCAGTGGAGAATGCGACTAGTACAGAAGGATCAGCAATGATGCACGACATAACGTACATAATGACAAGGGAATAAGTGTAAGTGGTGGTTAAGGCTCCACATCACCTAGATATTGCTTGTGGGTTGACACACACTTTAACAATATTCAACCTACATTCGTATTTTAGTTTGCCATGTCAAACTTTTCAAATTGACCTCACATTCTAATTCAGGTTCTCTCAGCCCTACAAATCCTCTACATTATAATAGGGAATGACTGAATTGTCACACAAGATTTACAAGACTCATGCTAAAACAAAATATCAAGTAAGAACCACAATAACATTTTGCTACTTGAAGTCTTTTGCTATTTTTAAACAATAAAATTTTTTAAAAGTTTGGGTTACAGTTTATAAAAGAAACAGAAGAATCCAGCCCCTATGGGTATTATAATACCTCGGGATTCAGATGGTTTACATTACTTTCAGCTAGGATTGCGTTAATATCGCAAAACAAACATTACCATCCTATTGAGAAAATTCAGGGAAATTCATCTCACTCTGTGTAACATTTGTGACAATTCTCACAAATATTCTTATTAACCAATTAGTGCAATCTGCTTACCAAGAGCTGTAATTTTGCACAGTAAGTTCTGGAGTTAGTAAGAATACCAGGCTAACTGACAACAAATCACTGGTCTACTCTGGAGAAGGCTACGAACGTCAAAATATCATTTAAATCCGGTGTTCCTTTTCCACTGGCACCCTGTCCTGGGAATTAACTAGGAACTTACTGGGATGGAGTCTAGTGGAAAAGGAACATTGTCCAAATGCCGGTGTCAAATGATTTCATTTCATGCCAGGGATTAACTGTCTATACCCCTACTCATACCTCCGGCGTTTGCTGGCACCGACACATTGATAAAACCAGTGGAAAAGGGACAGCAGAAAGTCGCCCATTTCCAGTTGAAGGTAAAACTCTCCGATCCCTGGGGATGAGTTGTGTTCAGTGGAAAAGCAATTAGTGTCCCAGTTAAGGGTAGCCCAGTGGAAATAGCACAAAGGGCTTCCTATCCCAGGACACAGCACAGCCAATTAACTGGGATGCCAGTGGAAAAGGGTAAATTGAAAAGCTTCTGCACCACATAATTCCTTTAGTCTTTGATGGCTATCCATATTATGCAGTATCCAAACATGTAATCAACTAGTGTATATGCACCATTAATAATGTGATGTACCTGTAAATACAATAGCAGTATTTTGTCCATCTAGGGTAGCAAATACAACATCGAGAATATTAGCATAAATTGTTCAATTATTTTTAAAACCCTGTGGAAATGGTAACAACATTGACTGCACAAAGGCCATCAGGATAATGTAGCAATGTTGTTAACAGAGGTAATTAATTAATTATTATGAATGCAAATATTCCATAAAAGCACGATGGACACTGAAGTGAGCCTGGTAAATGCTAGTTGCATCTCACATTCTGCTCTTTGGAATGGTAAAGATGAAAGGAAATGGAGGTTAATTCGCCCATTAACACAACCCCAGAAAACTGATGCAAAATAGAATTTTCAGAGAAAGACAGAAAAATGACCAAAGTGTTGTTAATAATCAATGCAAAACCCTCCGTGTTACTGAACCTTCTTGACTCTCAACTGCACTGTGATAAATGGATTTCTTTTTATTACCTGTGGTTGTTCACGGTTGTGGTCTCTCGTACGGCTTGAGCAGTCTCTGAAGCAAAGTCAAGAGCACCAGCCACTGGCTTGGTGACTGTGCCAACGAGCCCCTTTCCCAGGCCAGAGAAAAATCCACCAACACCACCATCTGTTTTCACTCCTTCAACTGTTGAAGTAATAACACTTGTGAAGCCACCCAGGATACCTGTTGTAGAGAAGAGAAATTTTTTAAAAAGTCTATGAATCCCTCTAGAATCACTGAAATATGAGAAACTAAAACTGTAATAAACCAGATGGGTAGAGTGTGGCAGCAATGATGTTAAAATTAAGAGGAACGCTAATGCATGAACACTTAATAAAGTATGATCTGAAATTGAAAACAAGCTTCCTTCCCTATTTTTGTGTAAAGTTCATATTAATACCATTTCAAGCTTTACAACGTTGTCAGTGCCCAGAAATGCAAAAGCTTGCAGAAAGTAGCAACCATAGCCAAGTCCATCACAGGCTCCAGCCTCTCATCCATATCTATGTCAGGTGCTACCATTATAATGGTCTCCCATCAATTGGTCACATCCTCTTCTCATTGCAACCTTTGGGAAGAAGGCAGATTCCCAAACTATAGGTCCACCAACAATTCTCATTTCCAAATGGCTATCAGTCTCTTGAACCTCCCTTACAACACTAACCATAAATTACTCCTGGACTACAAAAGCACTATTGAAACACCACTTTTTTTTTCTTGCACTAACTGCAAATGGAAATATTTTATGGTTATTATCTCTTTCCTTACTGGGGCATTTTAACATGTACTATAATTTGTTTTTAACAAAAATAGTATCTGGCTATAGCAAGCAAGAATTTTGGTGCATCTGGGCCTATTTCCGCACTGTAACTCTGACTACATTGTCCTTTGGTGGACAACAATAAACTCATCATTGTTAAACCAAATCTTTGTTATGAGTATTTATTTCCATACATAATAGTGTAGGGCGACATGGTTAAGCGCAGTGCTATTACAGCACCTGCGAACCAGGTTTGAATCTGGCACTATCTGTAAGGAGTTTGTACGTTCTCTTATGACTGCGTGGGTTTCCTCCAGGTGTTCCGGTTTCCTCCCACCTGCCTCCAAACACATATGGGGGTTGCAGATTATTTGGACATCACGGGCTTGTGTGCTGTTTCTCTAAAATAAAAAAAAATAACTCATGGCATATTATGCAAAAGGATTGATGGTCAGGGCTAATTTAATGAAGTGATACATTGGAAGCCAAGGTCCTTCGACAGAAGCACTGACTTCCCTGCACAGTTAATCTGATCAAGATCAACTTAACTCAAGTCATGGTACCACAGTGATACGGCTTCTGAATCAGCAGCGAGATGTCTAAACTACCTATTCTCAAACCCTTATTTTTGCCTTAGGGCTCTGTTCAAAGTTTACAGGCCCCCTTCCCTGTGAAGCAAAGTTTAGTTAGTTTCTTCTCTATTTTTCTCCTACCGACCATATAAAAACATGAGAAATATTTTATGATTCCAGTCCTTAGTCCCTCCTTAAATGTCCTGTAGCCCCCAGGTATGGCCCCTGTTGAGAATGGCTAGGCAAGACTACTGATTCACATAAAGAAATACAAATCCCACTGCGGCAACCAGGAAATATAGACTCATGTAATAAAATTAATCTGGTTTAATTCCATAATGTGACTAAACTCAGATTGCTGTAATAACCTAACAGGTAAATAAATCTGCCATTTTTAGGTGACTCTGGACTCAGTAATGTGGTTCACTCTTAACTGCCTCTTCAATTCAGTGCCAATTAATGCCAGTGATATCAACATGCTGAAGAAATAAAAGTTTACTCTCGTCTTGAAATGACAAGAAATATTGCAATGACGAAAGGGTTCAATTCAAATTTTGATTTTGTATAAGAGAAAATTTTATTTTGTTTCTTTGTTTGGTGGGAGGGTGGCAGAAGGAACTGTGATGGAGTAGTTAACCCTTTGCATCCTGCTTGATTTTTTTTTCCTCATTGAAAGGAGACTTAAAAACAATGAAAACCCAAAAATGTTGAAGAGCAGGTGAGGTAAAAGTCAGTTGGGGAAACCGCGTCATTAGACCCTCTTCAAGGCGGGACTATTGCACCACGCCGTTCTGTGTAAAAGGTACGAACATGGAGTGGGGGGGGTGTCATTGTAGTCCTGCTTTTAAGATGGCAGTGGAGGTGGTCACAGCGCCGAATTGATGTGGGTGTAAAAAGGGCGAGCTGTCGCATTAGAAGCCAACGCTGTTGTGTTACACGTCACGCCTCTTTTGCTTCCAAGATGCCGGCATGCTTTGTACAATGATATTCTGGGGTAGCATTATGCCGGCACTGTTGGGCTCAGTGCAAAAAACCAAAGCTGGCTTAATGACGGGTCTTCTTTACATTGCAGGATCTCTTGTCAAAAGGGGTATTGTGTTATGTGTCAGCAGAACAAAAGGCGCCTCAGAACTTGTCCATAATTTGACTGCATAGACAAGTTGGGGTCTATAAATTTGTATAAATAGTGAATGATCAGTTTCCTTAGCTAGATTTAAGTGATTTTCCCATTGTGAGATGATGATGGTTCTAAATTGTGTGCTGCGATTGAGAAAAAGGGAAAAACTGACTTTTTCATTACTTGCAAAGAACTTCTGTCTCCAAGGGCAGGACATATGAAAGACATTACAGTGAAATTATTATAGAGCATGACAACTTTGTTGTAAATTCAGCTAGAAAGCAGGCTATGATTGATGAAAGGCTCCATTGTTTAAAAAAAGAAATGCATCTTAAAACAATAGGAACAATAAAATTGCAGCCCGGAAATGGCAAACAAATGATAAACAACTTTACACCAATATCTGTGGACATCGTGGTTGAAAGAAAAACACAACGCTGGAGAAACTCAGTAGGTCAGTGTACTTTATGGAGTAAAGATGAAGATGCATTATCAACTTTCTAGTTGGTTATCTACCTTAATCTTTGCTGTAGTAACTTTACATGATATGGCAGTAATGCAGAAATTTTCCTCATTAATAGTGAAGTTAACTGAGTCTGCCTTCCACATACCATGAGCCAGCCCCTGAATTCCAGCCACAAGGTGTTCACCGCTGGTCACTGCTTGATAGCGAATGGATTCCCGCTCAGCCTGGTGTCTTGTGTCCATTGTCTTTCCCAATCCATCTGATAAAGTCCCAGCAAACTGTTGGAGGCAGAAAAGAAAGCACTGTTCACCAAAAAATGCCCTGCTCTTCCCCACCCTGCATCACAAAAGATCTGATGCAATTACTTGGGAGTTAAATTCTTCCAAAAAACAAAATAATTTGCCCAGTTGCTTGGTTCAGCATTTTTGGGTACATCTTCTGCCTGTATAGTCCAAAATCTGCTGTGACAGCATAATGGTCCCACATTTAAACCAACGAATCAGTATGTTGTGCATACTTCAGAACCAATTCAACAATTGAAAGTTCAAAGTTACTCACCAATCAACAAAAACAAAACCTGATCCAATATTGATGTTATGTGACAAGACCTGTTAAACCGTGCCACACATTTAGAAGGCACAGTGATACTGTGATGGATAGACCTCTCTGCTGGTGACTTTTCAGCTATAGATTTGAGGTGAATGTCCAATTATTTCCTGGATTCAGAACCTAGTTCTAAAAACTGTAAATTTGATGCTTTCAGAATGATTTTATTCCACTGTGTACAAAAATGAATGAGTTATAGTGCCATGAATACAGAAGGGTTAGAACAAATTTGTACATTTTTGTTGGCAATGAATTCCTTAAGTATTTGAGACATGCCAAGGAAATTGCACAAGATACATTTAACCCTTTTTGAGGGAGGTGTTCGATATTCATGAACATCTCAGTCCATGAAAAGACTTGCAAAAGGTGGAGGTTGCGAACAGTCTATCTGACTGATAAACAGATTTCTCCCTTCAGCAGATACCTCCTTAATGGTGACAAACGCACAGAATGATTGCAGTCAGACCTGTTCAGGATTCCTGCACATATTACATAAGCGTTTCATCATGCGCGAGAATGGAGGTTAATTTAGTGGGTAAATACCCTTGTGTGAACAATGAACCCCAAGGTTATAACCTTATTTTAATTACCAGCACAATTTGAGAAGACTTTCACACTCAGAACCCTCACTTGGTCATGCCTTGATCAATGCAAAGGAAGGCTAGTGGGTTTTTGCTGTTCTTGCATCAAAGGCTTTGAGCAACTTCAAGCTGAGGAGAAAACGCCCAAATCCTTTCAACTGTTTTTCAATGATCTGTTATGGAAATTGCCTATTTGCAGATGACTGACAAAGATCCCATTCAGCCATCTTCACAGTTCTTCAAAACTAGACCACTGGGAATGTACTTTGTCCAGTCTTGGAACTGAACAATGCTCACTTGGACAGATTTTTCAAGAGAGGGAGGGGAGACAATCAGAAAACACAAGCAATTTTGAAATGCAATATGACTTGACACAGTGTCCGTTGTTTATTGCTTGTTTGAACAATACAGCCTGTCTGTATTCCAATATGACAACAAGTCAATAGACAAAAAAACAATGGATTGGTTTGATACTGAACCCAGGATGCATCACTGTCAACAGGATTTCACACAAATGAGTCCCTTCTCTCAAATCCGTCCCCCCAAACCCCAATTTCTTAGTTGATACACAAAGAAACATTGGATCTCCAGATCTTAATTTCCTCCCCCCCCCA
This sequence comes from Narcine bancroftii, assembly GCF_036971445.1. NCBI lineage: Eukaryota > Metazoa > Chordata > Chondrichthyes > Torpediniformes > Narcinidae > Narcine > Narcine bancroftii. The sequence goes on from NC_091470.1 coordinate 160,907,788, forward strand.
AAAAAAAGCATAGGTGAAAAGTTCACTTCTTACAAGCCACTCCAAAGAACGCAGTTAATAGTTCAACAACGAAAGTTTTTTTTTACAGATTACTGTTCCAACAGCTGTTCCACATTGTTGCTTTGAGAGTTCAATAGTTTACATGGCAATTATTAAATGCTGAATTCTCCAACAGAATGATTGGGTTACGTTCCAAGCACGGAGACGATATTGTGGTCATAGAAAACCCTCCAGCAAATTTGACAAACAACTATTGGAGCTTCTCGCAGTCTCTTGTGTGGATTGATTCTGAACATTTGCACCATCTCCGACAGGCTAGAAGATCCCAAATATTGCTCCTGCTATGAAAGTTGATTTTTCTTGAGACAGGTGTGGGAGTACCACATTTGATATTAGTTTGATTGGGAGTCAGACCACAAAGTGTCTTGGTTCACACAGTGGTTAAGATCGGAATTTGTTAGAAGCAATACATCCTTCTCTGATGAATTTTAATATTTTGTCTTATGAGACAGAAATAAGAAAATATAGCAGTTATTAACTATGAAAAGCGAGCATGATCCCATGTCAGAATCTCGAGCAAAATTAATCTGAATTTTTAAAAAAACTAAATCGGAGAGGATTTAGTCACGAGACAATTCTCGCTTCCATAATCTTTATACTATTAAGTGTGTTCGTTGACCTTCAATAAAAATGCCCAACATTTTGGTAATGTACTGCATCTTTGACATGTCCTAAAACACTTCACTTATAAAGAATTAAAATGATTTGCTTAGAATAAAATAGGAGTCATTTTGCACTCAGCAACGTCTTACAAGTAGTAGAGATTGATAATGAATCGTAAATGGTCAGTCATTTTCACAGGCAAGGGGAGTCTGAAACGAGAGGTCCTGAAGTTTGGGGAAAGATTTAAAAGTGACCTGAGGGGAAAATACTTCCCCACACAGAAGGTAGTGCGTACATGGAATGGAATGAACGAGTTGTCAGAGGAAGTTGTAGAGGCAGGTACAATTACAATTTGTACATGGATGGGGAAGATCCAGAGGGATATGAATCACATTTCAGTATTCATTGTATTCATGTGTATAACTAAAAACTCTCATCTCAAATGCAGCAAATGTGACTAAGCTCTGGCAGACAATTTGGTCAGCATAGACGAATTGGGCCATTGGGTCTATTTCTGTGCTGTAAGATTCTATGAATCAATAGTGACGTTAGTCATAGCGTTGGCAAGATCTGCCTACTATTCTTCATTTCCCATCTGAATAAGTGGAGCAATCAGATGTCTCATTACAAGATGGACAAGATAATATGAAGACCATCCTTCTCCCTCCACCCCCCCCACCCCAACCATCATGATGGGGGAATAACACAAAAGTGGATAATATGATATTATTCAGAAACATGAAAGGTTAGCTCAGTGAAGTTCACATGGTAGCACACTGAGGCTAATTCGTATTTGTTTTTGGCACAAGTGTCACAGAATTCAGGGATGTCACGTGATGCCGTAGGATCGACACGTTGGCTCCTGAGTCCCTTGGGAAATTAGTTAAAAAAAAGTTTTATGCAAGTACTGTTTAAAGTTTAAAACATTTTTAAAGTGTACTTAAACCTCCTTACTTTACTCCTATGATGCATCCAAAAAAGTGATCGCCAAGGCATCGGGAACCCGACGGAAAGACAAGAAGAAAAAAAGAACTTGACGACAAAGCAGGGCGCCTCCCAACTTGGTGAGCTGCTGGAGGGGACTCCTATTGGCGCCTCCCCACCGCTAGTGCGGAGAGATGGTGTCAGTGAAGAACCTACAAGTGAACCATGCATGCGTAAGAACTCGCGCATGCGGGGTGCGACGAAACCCAAAGTACTACTGGGGAGTGCAGCAGTCCCTTGGAGAAAAGTCAACCTGCACGGGAGGAGGCAGAATCAGGCTCAAGAGGAGGTTCTTCAGCTAAAGATGAGGAAGAAGGGATACAAGAGGAGGTAACAGAGGAATTAAATTTGGTTCTTATATTAAGAAAGAGGACTTATCCATGTTAATGAAGGATTAAAGGGAGTTAAGACTGAGATTAAAGCCGAAATTAAGTTGAAAGCTGATAAAATATTGGATATGGTAAATAAAATAAAGAAATGAGAGAAAATGGAAGAAACAATTATTGAAGTGCAAGATGAATACACGTTGAAGACCTTGTTGTTCCTTTGCTCTTCTCACAGCAAGACTCAAAACCTTCTCTCTATCTTGATAATGCAGAAACTTTATTCATGTGGAACGCAGTTTTTGATTTGGAGATGGCTTAGGTCTTGGGGCCCCATGAGCTCTTTCAATTTTACAGCGTGACTAATGTGAAAGATACAGCTACTGGTTTAATTACAGTAAATGAAAAACTTTCTAATAAAGTGGGTATTTTGGAGAATTGTAGCAGAAGAAATAATATTAAAATAGTGGGTCTGTTGGAAGGGAATTAAGTTCCAGATACAACCAATTTTTTTTTCAATATTAGATCCTGAAAATATTTGGAGAAGATAACTTTGAGAATAAGATTGAAATTGAAAGAGCTCATCGGGCCCTGAGACCTAAGCCAACTCCAAATCAAAAACTGCGTTCCATATTAATAAAGTTTCTGCATTATCAAGATAGAGAGAAGGTTTTGAGTCTTGCTGTAAGAAGAGCAAAGGAACAACAAGGTCCTTTGTTATGGGAAGGGGATAGGATCTTGCTTTATCCTGATTTGAGTGAGAATTTGTTGAAGGAAAGAATTTATTACTGCCAAGAAGATGTTATATGATAAAGGTTACGTTTGTTCTTTGATACCCTGCTACCTTGAAGATCTTTGTTCCAGGACAACAGAATATTTTTTTTTACAAACTTTGCTCAAGCGAAAGAGTATGTTTGGAGTCTTCCTCAAGCTCAATCCTTAGTTACCACGCACTTGATGTGAATTAGTTCTTTCTTTTATTTTGATCTCTTAATTGAGATGAAAGAATATGATGATTCATTTTTTTCCTTTTTTGTTAATCAATTGAATTAAGTGATTAAATCTTATATATTGAATACACCAAGGGAGTTGGGAGGTGTTGGTTTCTGCAGGATTACTTGTGTGTTTATGACTTTGAACACAACCTGTAAAGTGGAGGGAATTAGAGTTGTACGAGACAGGGTTTTTCTTTGCTGTTATCAGTGCAATTATGTATACATATATATTTCTGTATTATTTTTCTTTTTCTCTTTCTTTTGGATTGCTGGAGGAGGTGCATGCATATGCACAGATTCCCTTTGTTTGATTGTGAGGAGGTCTGCAGGATGGAGTGAGGGAGAGGGATTAATTAATATTTGGTTTACTGAGTAAAGTTAACTCAATTTGTAAAATTTAATGTTAATGGGTTAAATGGGAAAATAAAAAGAAAGTGTTAACATCTATTAAAAATGAGAGTAGATATAGCTTTTTAGCAAGAAACACATTTAATTGAAAAAGAGCATTTGAAATTAAAAAAAGATTGGGTGGGATACGTGATGCCCTCTTCATTTAATTCTAAAGCAAGAGAGGTAGCATGTGCTCTGCTTGTCTGTATGTGTATTTTACACCAGGGATTGGAGAATGCTGTTTCTTCGGGTTGTACTTATGTAATTAGATGATAATGAACTTCATACTTTCCAACCTACATGTGTAGATGGGTCCTGTCCGGCTTCATCAAAGCCTGATATGGGTGCACCAATACCTCTGAGCGGAAAACCCTCTGTAAAAAGTAGTGGACACAGCCCAGCACATCACAGGTATAAAACTCTCCCCACCCTCGAAAAACTCAACAGCAATCGGAGCCATCATTATTACCCAATTACTACGATGCTTCGAATCGTGTGGTTTCGTCTGCACGCGCTACAAGCACGCACTGTTGTTTTTGTTGCTGGTGGGGTTTTTATAGTCGATGCTTCCATCGAATTTTCTGGTTTTATATTGTGATAATTATTATTTGTGAACCTATGTCAATTTTTTTAAAAATGGAGTTGTAATTAAAGGAAAAGAAGGAGAAAAATTTTAAAATTTGCGATTAACGAGTAACATTAGTACAAAAACATTACTAAGGATTCTGTTTGGTCTGGTCCAGGATGAGGTCCTGGGATGGGGTTAAGACCATGAGTTACTGCACTAGGTGGGGAGATCTGATGTGAAGAGTTCTGCAACAGTGCAGGAGAAAGAGAGGCTTGTGTTCGGTGGTGTGGTCATGGCCCCCAAGTTTCCATGAGGAAGTATCATTGAGCGGCTAAGGGTAAGAACATTTCCTTTCATATCAGGGGAAAAACAGCTCAATTTATACAGTTTAACAGCATTTGGATGGAATATGTAAGCAATATTTCAAACGATTGGGCAGGTTACCAGTATACTGTCATAGAGATACTCTGTAGCATCACCACATTTTGAAAACTGATAGTTTTTTTTTCTGCTCTACCTTTAATAATAGCAAATACAACATAGCAAAACTGGATATGAAGTAGCCAAAAGGTGCCTTTCTGCAGCTCTGCGTGGCTGGGCTGGCATGTCAAACAGATGCAGGAATTGAGCATTCCTACGAATCTGCAATACAGACAACAATAGTATGGGCAGTGCTTCAAGAGAAGTATGACAAAGTACAAAGCCCTGACAACTGGATAAGAAGCCCAAGCCAAGGAAGATTTGTATATGGTACAATTTTAGTGCCACACTATCATCTGCAATTATTTCAGCACATAATCGTAATAACACTTTTTTTGGGGGTTTGTTTTATTTTAATTGCTGTTGACCTTCATTTTTCCATATCTTGTTTGTCACCTTGCAATTTTTAACAAAACCTCTGCTCCACCGTAAGCAGGATCAGCCCCTCACTTCTCCATTTATTACTCGATAAGATCATGGACTCAGTTTTATCTCAATGCTGTCTGTACGGTCTAAAGCTTTGTCTTTCAGTCCCCTGAATACTTAAAAAGCTACCATGTCTGGCATAATTTATAATTTCATCTATTTGCTATTGATTTTCTGATTCAAGATTATCTTTATAAATTAATTATCGAAGCAAGACATTAATTCCATCCACCACCTTTCCCCAACGACAGAAGCCAGATAACAAAGATTAATCATCCACTCATCAGTCAGATGTTTAATTTCCTTTTATGTGACATCTTATCAAGAGGAAGGTAAAAGTACACCACCTCATGAGGCGATTAAAAGTCATCAAGGACTTTGACGTTAATGATTTTTTAAAAACCTGTAATGATAATTAATTGGATCAAGATATGGATGGCTCTCAGATTTATTCTTGATAATTCATTTTATTATTTTGATTGACACGAAGAAGATTAGTTGGAACAATATGAACTCATTTCCAAATTTGAATGGAATTAAATTGCCTCTTGTAACATGCAAGATACAAAGAAAAACTTTGTTTTGATATCCAGGCAGTCAATCCATATGTGAACACAAGTCTTCTTTGGCTTGGCTTCGCGGACGAAGATTTATGGAGGGGGTAAAAAGTCCACGTCAGCTGCAGACTCGTTTGTGGCTGACAAGTCCGATGCGGGACAGGCAGACACGATTGCAGCGGTTGCAGGGGAAAATTGGTTGGTTGGGGATGGGTGTTGGGTTTTTCCTCCTTTGCCTTTTGTCAGTGAGGTAGGCTCTGCGGTCTTCTTCAAAGGAGGTTGCTGCCCGCCAAGCTGTGAGGCGCCAAGATGCACAAGTAGTGCAGAATAAAACAACAAATTGTTGAGTGTTGTGTTACAGAGGAAAAAGGGCAAGGACAGTTTTCAGCACAGACTAGAAGGACTGAATTCCTGTTTTCTGTGCCGTAGTGTTCTATGGTTCTATGACAGCAATGATTTTTACAAATTAGAAATCCATTCAATAGTCAGATGTCAGCAGCAAAGAAACTGTCCTTGAATCTGACTTTGTGAATTTATCTTAGTGCTTCAGCCATTTATTCTCTGATTCAGAACTCTGGGATACAATAGTGTGTGTAGTCATCAATGCAACACGAAACTTGTACGATTGAAGTCACAATGAGTGAGCCATGGAGTTGAACATCGCTAAAACTTATAATCACTTGTGGGTGATAACAATGACCTGATACTGCTAATCAATGGGGATATTTTCCTGCATCGCAAGATTAAGTGGAAAATTACATCTAGAAGCACAAACCCTCACAGCGTGATTTTTGCAGATTCTGCAAATTATTCTACATGTAACTTAATAATCAAATAAAATTAATCACTTAAATGCCTATGTGATGGTCAAACTCTGTCTTGTGGCTTTGGGACAGGCAACTCTCTTATATTGGTATCCATGGGGATGCTTATGCTCAGCAGGTAAACGTTGTCATTATTACAGCTCCTGACAGTCTAAAAATCATGCAAGATTTTGCTACATTGAAAAGATGTTAAAATTACAAGAGTGCGTCTTCTTTCCTCCTTTTTCTAACGCCAGTAATAACTTTCACCTTGTAATGAATGTCCTTTTGAACAGTGAGTAAATCAGAGCAGGTTTCACAGTTCTCTTCTTGTCACAGCTGTCAGTCTTGGCCCTTGGTGGAGTCTCCCCAGTTTTCTACATCAAATAGTCACCTGATAATTTGAGTGCAAAGGGAATTTAGTGCGTTTAGGTGGTCTATTCCTCTGAGCAGCAAGTTATTGCTAGTTGAATAGGCCTTGCATCTTGACCAGATATGCTACTTATGTTTTTTTAAAAATCTAGAACTTGTGTGATTTTATTTCCCGTTCTGAAGTGTCTCCCTACCAGCCGGGATTGGCCATTCACACAGGAACGACCAAAACTCCAAATATCCGTATTTTACCGCGTTTAGACAGAATACCTGAAGTGCAGAATTTAAGGAGGCTGGACATCCTATTCACAGATTGCCTGCAGTTCACTTTAGCCCACAGGCGATCTGTGAAAGTAACTAGGGGTCGAGAAGGTAAAATGTCAGAATGGATATGAATTCCTTATTCTCGTTCCAATATTTTTTTACACAGACTGTGTTCTGGGTAATTGGGAATAATTTCCTGGAATGCAGCAGATGTGTTAAAAAAAACACAATTGACATCAGTAATATACACAGTTCTTGCAAAGTAGTGTAGGAAACCTTAAAGCGACCTCTATTCTGGAAAAATTCTTATCAGATTAAGGAAGATTTGTACCTTTCATTTAAACAGTTTATCTATAGTTTCTTATACAAGCAGCATTACTACAAATATTGGAGAGGGAATCTGAATTATTGTTGAATTTTTGACCTCCATTTCAGAATCCAATAAAAAATAGCACAGGCAGAAATGTAAATGGAAAGAGTAGTTCCAGCAATACAAAATGAAAATCAACTCCCATTTATCGACTACGGACAGCTTTCAACTTAAAAGCCACAAGCAAAGTCATCCTTAAATAACGTGACCAGTTTTAGCAATTTTCTCTGTAACTGTATCCCACTGGCTGAGGATTGGTGACAGCACTTCCTCCATCGTCGTCCTCAACACCAGGAAACCACAAGGCTGCGTCCTTAATCCTCTACCAAACTCCATGTACACTCAGGACTGCGTGGCCAAGCACAGCTCCAACTCTGTCTACGAATTTGCAGATGACATCACCGTTGTGGGGATGGCCTCGGACGATGGAGTGGAGGACAGGAAAGAGATAAGAGAGATTTGTGGCTTAGTGGCAGAACAACCACCTCTTCATGAGTGTCAGCAAGACACTAGTTTTAGATTTCTAGAGCAAGGGTAGAATTCATTGCCCAATTGCATCTACAATGCTGATGTGGAGATAGCAGAAAAGTTTTGAGGGGTAAACATCTCCAGTAACTTGTCCTGGTGCAGCTATGTCAATGCAATGGCGAAGAAAGCACACCCCTGCACCCTACTTTCTCAGATGTTTAAGGACATTTTACATATCACCAGAATCCCTCAACTCCAACTTACAAGTGCACCTCTGAAGGCATCCTATCAGAGTGCATTGCTGTATGCTACAGAAACTGCTTCACTCAAGAGTGCAAGAAACTGCAGGGGGTTGTGAATGCGGCTTGGGCCATTTTATATATATATCTATATATATATATATATATATAGATATATATAGATATATATCTATATATATCTATCTATATATCTCCCGTTCACATCATCAATTCCATCTATAAGCTCCTGGTGCCTTGGAAAAGCAGCAAATATATTAAAAGATTCATCCCAGCCCAGCCATACTCTCCACATCCCCCTTCAGTCATTAAAATTCATGAGTATGAGATCACTTAGAACCATAGAACGCTGCAGCACAGAAAGCAGGCCATTCACCCCTTCTAGTTTGTGTCGACCATTATTTAGCTAGTCCTATTGACCTTCTTCCATTCCATTACCCTCCTGACCTCTCCTATCCAAGTACCTATCCAATTTATTCTTAAAACTTAACATAGAGTTCACATTCACTATATCAGATAGCAGTTTATTCCACTCGCTGAGTGAAGAACTTACCCCTTTACTGCCAGATGCAAGGACAGACTCCTTTCCGCTGTTACCAGACTCCTGAATGAAACCCAAAATAACAAGGGTATGTTGCTTTTGCTCTGTGCAAACTGACCTTTCTCTGCATCTCTGTATTTTTGAACTGTATCTTATTCTTTGCACTATTTGTGAGATTCGACTGGTTTGCTCGCAAAACTACCCTTATCACTGCAAAAAAAGTTACAACACAGTGCTGGAGAAACTCAGCTGGTCAAACAGTGTACTTTATAGAGCAAAGATTAGGATACAGAACCAACATTTTGGGATTGAGCCCTTCACCAAGGTATGAGGTTCACTGTTTGACCAGCTGAGTTTCTCCAGCATTGTGTTTTTCTTCCACTATAGTGTCTGCAGACTTTCGAGTTTTATCTGTATTACTGCATCCACTGAAGCTGGTAGCACAACATAAGCATCTCCAAACTGATGAGGTGCCTTGAACCAAATTATCTGTGCTATTTTGCCCTGTGTTTTGAAAGCAAATCCTGAAGTGCATTGCCCACAAACTCAATTATATTCTTCGCAATTCAGGTGAAGGTCATTGGAAAGAAGGATGAGAAGGCCATAGGTGCCCATGCAGTTGTAAACAACTTCACTGAAATAACTTGATGTAGCCAGTTCTTATCTAATCCCCTATCAGTAGCATACAGAACAAGATAGCACTTAAATGTATGCTACTCGCACATCGTGGAGTTGACTCAGTATAGCAGCATCTTCAGAGCCTACCAGTATTTATATTGGTGCTGTATTCAAAACAAAGGATGAAAACCAGGCACGCAGCCACTTTACAGCTGTGTTCCATGAATTAGTTTATATTTTCTAATCCTTCTGCAACAGGCAGAAGGCTCGCTCAGTGAATATAAATCTAATAAGCCTTCTGACATCGCGCTTTGCCCTACTTTTGAGTGGGACAAAACTGCCTTCCTTGAGTTGCTGACACACAGCACTTTGATAGCAGCTGGGCTTGTTAACCAGCATCAATGACTCAATAAACCCTTCTTGTTATTCTAATGTTATCAATCATCCGTCAAACTTGTGCAGCAACATTCTGAGGTACTCTTGATTTCTTTTCCCCTCATGAATTCTCCCTGGCAGACTCACACACAAACATATTGTAGAACTACCAGACATGGCAGATAGTCAGGAATATCTGACTATAGGATTGCAGGCTGATAAATTCTTCCAGAAGACTCATACACAGTGATAGAACTGCTTCTTAAGTAATTCCCGCTGCTCTTGAGTGCAACTGATAATGATTAATAGCTGCCTTTTTATGATTAAATCAAATATTTATACCTTCATGGGCCACTGCGACCTTATAAATGGTAAAGGTAATATTAGAAATGCATTTCAAAACCACAATCATTCTGATAAATTGTATTTGCAACAACAAAACTAAGGAGCTGATTGTTGACTTCAGGAAAGGAAAGGAAAAGAAAGCCAGAGGTGCACAATCCAGTGATCATTGGGGAAATCAGAGGTGGAGAGAGTGAGCACATTTAAGTTCTTGGGAGCCACTATTCCAGAGGATATTTCCTGGGCCCAACACACCAATGGCATCGTGAAGAAAACAGGTCAGCGCCTCTACTTCCTCAGGAGTTTGTGGAGGTTTGGTATGACACCAGAAACCGTGGAAAATTTCTACAGAGGTGTGGTGGAAAATGTGATGGCCGGCTGCATCAAGGTCTGCTATAGGGACACCAATACTCATGAGCGTAAAGCCACCCAAAAGGTAGTGAACACAACCCAGGACATCACAGGCAAAATCCTCCCCACTATTGAATATATCTACTGCTGTTGATGGCTAGCAGCAATCATCAAGGATCCACACCACCCAGCACATGCTCTGTTCTCGCTGCTGCCATCAGGAAAGAGGTGTAGGTGCCACAAGACTAGGTTCAGGAACAGCTACTGCCCCTCCACCATCAGAGTCCTCAACCACAAACTCAATCAGAAACTCATTTAAGGACTCTTGTGCACTTTATTCATTTTCTTTTGTTCTCTCTGTATTGCAGTTAGTTATCTGCTTACAGTTCTTCTATTGGTTTACATGTTTACGCTGCGTATAGTTTATTTTAATGGTAATTCTGCTGTGCCCGCAGGAAAAAGGAATCTCAGGGTTGTATTTGAGTATTTGATGTCATGTATGTACTCTGACAATAAATCTGAATTTTTTTATTTCATTTTCAGGATCTCTGTATTACTTGCAAGACCAACATTTATTAGCCATCTCTAATTGCCCTCGAGGTGCGGTGGTAATTTACCTTCTTGTTTTTGAACGAGGCCGTAATAGAACAATTCAGTGCCTTGCTCATGCATTTCGGAGAGCACATAACAGCAAACCATATCGGTTGTATTAGGATTAGGGTTAACCAGATTGATTACTGACAATCAAGTAGCTTTATAGTATCACTATAGTTGCTGTTCCAAATTATTAATCAAAGTTCCAAAACTGCTACGTTGGGCCTTGAACTCCAGTCTCTGCTAGTCAAGGCTTCTGCAATAGTATACACATCGTAATACTGAAGGAACTCAGCCAGACTTTCAGCATCTAAAGGAGGCCAACGATAACTTAACTGCACCCTTGTTCGATTTACATGCAAACCTTTTTCTGAATTCTCCATCCAAATCTATTCAAAGCTTGTTGGTACATCTTTCTACTTTTTTCTTCACTCTCAGGCCTAGAAGAGGCCGATATCAAGGGCAATAAGCTTCCCTGGGAATGAGGGTGAAAATGATCACTGAGGCAATGTATGGGGTTTTTTTACTGACAACACATGGCTTAGAATTTGCAATGTTTTTGTATCTTGACTACCATTCACCTCTATTTAAAATATATAGATGCTTCTGAACATTTTTCTTTAGAGACAAATTTCAAACTGATCTTTGTCTTTAACAATGGTCAAGGAAGTGTGGTCATCAGCAGACAAGGTCAGCTTTGTTGGCAATATTTCTTTAAATACAATAGCTATTGATTTACTTTGGGCTTTAGGTCTTCATGCTGAATTTAAATCTTTTATTTGATGGGCACTTAGTCAAGCAAATACTTGAATGTAATGTTGTGCCCCAGGAAGAACCATGCAGTTCTGTTCGTAATTTGATTCCATCCAGCATGCAAAAAGGATCAGGACAGTGTAAACATTGAAGTGGCTTTGAAATAGGGTTTATTGGGGCAGGAGGGCTATTGATTTGCAACATCAGTCCCAACACAAGATTTTATTTGCTGTTTTCACTAGGGCCAGCAGTTTGCTTGACGGTGAAAATGATGACAGCTGTGCATCTACAGCAAGCAAGAACCACTCCCCCCCCTCCCCCCAACAAGATCCTCTCGAGGTAAACTGCTGAGAGTTTTGCTTCTATTTTCGAGGCTGCCCTGCTGTTGCAAAGCTCAAACCTTCAACATTAGAATATTGTTGCTGAAGGCATAGCCAACTTTAGGAAACAAGCTAATGGCAAACTTAAAAAACAATTATCCCTGGGAGGTAATCACAAAGGCAATAGCAAAAATAAGAAACATTTGCAGTCACCTTTCTTATCAGCTAAGCCTAAAGGGAACATGACCATTTCTCCTGTAAAAAATGCAACACTGACTTTGATATAACCAAGTTTGAAACTTTGTTAATATTTCAATGTATACAACACTGTAGTATGAGGCTTGAAATTCTAATTTGACAGTTCACAGTGCCATCAGAAACACTTCAGTGACACAAAAAGGATCAGTGGACATTTGACAGTGTGGGGGTTTCACTTTTCGGTATCGTAACAAATAACAAATGGTCCTATTGCTGTTCGCTCCTGAGCATGACTGAACAAACGTGTGGCAGTTTACAGGGTCCTGAGGACTCTGTTATTCTTGCTGTCACATTCTCTGAGTTCTGGCCCTTAATCAGCTCCTCCGCTCGTCATGAGCTTGGGGCAGTAATGCATTCCGACAGTAGCACATTGATGATTTAATCTGGGAGCAAACTGTTCCCCCTTCTTCCTCCACCGCCCCCCCCCGCCCCCCCAAAAGGTGGGTTGTCTGCAAGGATGTCTGATTAGCTAGGTAGTCCAGTGTGCCCCCTTTCAGGCTGTCTCCACAGATGGCTGATTAGGTTGGTAGCTCCCTCAAGCAACCCCTGTGGATTTGTCCCCGCAGATGCCTAATAGAAATTGGTTTGTGTTACTGGCCTGAGTGACTGATCCCTGTAGGGGTTCCCAAACCGGTTCATACATAGGACAGTCAAAAGTCCACACTGTGAACTTGGAATGACCCCAAATGCTGATGCCCTTTGCAGGTTCAACCAGAGGGCAACAACGGTTTGTTACAAGGATATGATACTCTCTGCCTGGATAACAACAAGCAGATCAAACAAACCAACCATTTCAGTCTGACAGTAGCACACAATCAGCTTTAGAATGAGAACAGAACATCCCACTTAAGTCATTCAATGAGAAATATCTTTTTTAAATATAGGAGCAATGGGCTGAGCGTTATGCAAACCACAGTTACAACAATAGGCAGACCAGATTGTAGATCTGGTTTTCCTCCCAATATAATTATAGCATTTGAAGGAAAAAGTTCTTGTGATTGAATTTGATTTGAAGGAAAATAAATTCTGTGACTTTGCAATTCCAATGTGGTCATACACAATCTGTCAAGCCAAACGTCCCCAATCAATTTTCTTCTGGAGATATTTAGATCTCGGAAAAAGCAAACTCCTTGAGATGATTTTCCAGCATGCCGTTACGGAGAAAAAAATGTTTGTGCTATTTCCCGGAAGCTTTCTATTTCTACAATTTCAGGGAAGAGTATTTGCACAAAGAGTTGTTCTAACAAAAGTTCCTGGCCTGTTCTGTTCAACTTGCTTCACAATTAGTATTATGTATTATGGTACATGCTGCATTCCAAAACACAGGTTTTCATCTGGGTTGGCGAGGGAAGGGAATGGAATATCCATTCTCTGAGGGGATAACTAAGATTATTTTGAAGTTACCACTTGCTACAGTATATCCATTCAGTTGATGGTAACCCAGCGTCTACGAGATTACATTTCATTTGTTCTGTTTTATGGAGATGCAACTTTCTCCAAATGTTAACGTCTCTTTTGCTGAATGCAAGTTTTGCTCAGAATTCTAACATTACCACCATTTGGTTCTTTGTAATTTCTGTATCAGATCACCTGGAAGAATGTTGAGTATAGAAATGAGGCCCTTGATACAATTATATCCATCCATTATATCCATCTACGCAAATCCCATTTGTCCACATTAGGGCTGTATCCTTCTACTTTCCTCTCCAAGTACCTGTCCAGATGCTTTGTCAATGCTGTAATTGTATCTGCCTCTACCATTTCCTCTGGCAGCTCATTCCACATAACCATCACCCCCTTTGTGTGTGTGTGTGTGTGTGTGTGTGTGTGTGTGTGTGTGTGTATATATATGTGTGTGTGTGTGTTTGTGTGGGGGGGAGGACGGGGGTGGCGGGGAGAGAACTGGTCCCTTAGATCTCCTTTAAATTTCTACCCTCTCATTTTAAACCCATGACTTCTAATTTTAGTCTCCCCCATCCTTTTAAACAGATGCTGACCATCCATCTTATGTCCCTCATAGAAAACCTCTCATAGCTTAAATCCTTTGACCAAAATCAAGATAGTTCTAATGTCTCATCCCCAACATATTATAATTTACATTACAATGCTCCATGATAAAATTTTGCCAATTAAAATGCAGCATAAACAAAAAATTTCCAAACAAAAGTGTAGTGGTAAGCGCAAGACCTTTACAGCACCAGCGACTGGGACCAGGGTTTAATCCCACGTTGCTTCTAAAGTGTTTGTATGTTTTCCCCATGTCTGCGTGGGTTTCCCCGGCGGATCCAGTTTCCTCCCACCGTTTGACATGTACTGGGGGGTGTAGTAGCTTAATTGGGTGTAAATTGGTTGGCAGAAATGGGCTGTTACCGTGCTAGTCTAAATGTAAATTAAATTGGCATTGCAATAGAGAGAAAAAAAACATTAATATAAAGTGCAAATGGACAGTCTCCAGTCAACAAGACCCCTTCAGACTTAATGGCTTCAAAAATCACACTGCAACTCATCTGGTCCAACAGCCTAATTCAAAAGCTGTCAAAACTGTTTTGGAAAAGCTCGTTTCTCTTCTATAACATTTATAGGACAAAATTAGCAGAATAAGATGAGAGAAGTGTGAAAGGAGAATTATTCCACTGTTAATTAAACATTTGCCGTAGGAAATCTGAATAATATAATGGCAGCTTCATGTATAGTTTTTTTTAAAAACCACATTAAATTGTCCGGGTCACAAAAGTTTGGAAAATAATTTGCAAAAATAAGGGATAAGTTTCCAACTGACCTTTCAACGCACTGTTTTTGCATATTGGGTGCCATAAATTATTTTGGATGCAATCTTAAATCACTTAAAACGGAACATCTGCAGATCCCTGCATAAAGCAGGGCAGCTGTTTCTTCATCACATGGATGAAGTGAGGCAGTCTTGCTGAATATTTTTTAATAACTGAAAGCTAATTTGATGTGAAATTATTTGCACAACTATTTTCTGGAGAATGATAATTCAGTTAAGAAACGGTTAAGAATTTTCAATAAGAACATGCATAAAGAAAGGCATAAAATTTTGATTATTCTACTTTGTAGTTTGTAGTTTGTGGCTAAAATGCTGTTAAGATTACATTTGTGGGAACAAAAGGAGAAGAAAATTGTGTTTTTATAGATTCCTCTGGTTTATTCTTATTCACGTGAACTGTAACAAGAAAATATTTAAAGTATAGCTTTGAGAAGAGTAATTTTCTGGTAACTATATTTAGGATCAAAGTACTGTTTAAAAACTAAAGAGATAGGCAGTGTAGCAAAAGGACAAGTGCAGAGCCAGCTGATGTGAACTTTCTTTCAACCTCAACTGCTTGCCAAGATAAATACGTTGAACTGCTCTCCATGGGTTAGACTCCAATGGGAAAAGTTCACCTAGTGGATCTTTGTGACAAAATGGAAAAGCAATTATACTTTATATGAAGTAGAACTATACATTAGTTCAGACTGTTCTGAAATCTCCACCAAAGCCTCCACAAAATAAATGGCTAATACAGATAATACTCATAAAGCTCTTATTCCAATACGTGATCCACAATAAAATCAGTCAAGGAACTGCCTTTAAAGATCTTAAAAATATAAATAAAAATGGAACGCATGCACATTTGTTTTTAAAGCCATTGTATAATTCTATTCAGCTTTACAACCCCGTCTTTTTAACTTCATTCGCTTTTCTTCAACAATAATCAGGACAAACCGATCAAACAGAGGCATTGATGCACAAGCCTCAGTGGCATATCAAAGACCCATCACTTTTGTTCACATCCTCGATGATGAATCTGATCTGAGCACATATCCCATCAAAGTGGAGATTATTTTAATCTTTTTCATGCTGTTTAGTCCTAATTTTCTTGTGCCCCTTTCCAACTTCACTTAATCTTCCTGAATCTTATCACCCACTCCCATGAAACTTCTTGTCTCAATCTTCAGCACACAACACCCATCTCAGTTCCCATGTGGTTTATTATTCCAAATATTCCCTCACTCAATGTTACCCACTCTGCCACCTTCCTTTACCTCTTCTGTACACACCCATGTTTTGTCGACAGCTTGATGACTCAGTATCTCTTTGGTCCCACTTTTGCATGTAAAATCAGCATTAGAATATCTCGTGTAGTCTCATGTGGCAGTTGTATTGGCTGATGACAGTAATGGTATAAGTAATCCATTCACAGACCTCATGGGAAAAAGGCCCATTTTCACACCAGAGATGACCTTCTAACTTGTTACTAAGCTGAATGGAATAGACAGCAGACGGATCTCATTTCTCCAAATTGGCTTTCCAAGAGATACTACAAAACAATATAAAGTAGTACTCTGCAAAGAGTAATGTTGAAGGTTCAATAAGACAGTACAAGAGCATGCTGGGAGAGGTGTTAAGTGTACCCCCAAAAACCGATGTGCCAACTTGAAGTTCAGGATTACATGTGATTTTATACATACTGTAAAAGCAGTAGATGGTCAGATCATGGAAAAGTCAAAAATTATTTCAGCTCTGATGAAGGGATTTCGAATTGAAACATTAGCTATTTATTTTTCCACCTGTGCTGCATGACCTGCTTAGTTTTTTCAATATTTTATGATTTTATTTTAGATCTAATGAAAAGTTTTATAGAGTTCCGTCATCCCGAATGATGATGAAAAACTAATAACCAGCAGATGGAGGATATACCAGAAACTTCTCATCCTGAATAATGAGGAAGACCAGCAATGAAGTTATGGACTCAGAAGAGCCATAATGGCATCTTGTATCTGAGTGCATAGGCTTCTGTAAAGACCACCAGAATTTGGTACTAGAAGCAACCATACCTCAGGTAAAACAGTTTCAAAAGGTCTAAAGCTGCTGAAGAGTCAATCAGATTCTAAAAAAATTGGCATTATGGTAACTTGGATCCATTTGCAGCTAATTGTTTGAAATATATTTCTATTTGGAATTTCCTTTGAAACTCATGCTGTCACTTATGTTAAAAAAAATTTTCATCACATTATAAACATCATGGCAGTACACTTCATTTAAAGCCATTCGTAATTATTTCCAATCATTCCGATCACCGCCAATGAGTTGGATTGAACACTGTCAGTCCACGCGGAGTGCTCCAGTACTTTCTCTTAACATACTGGATGTTCCACTTCAATCTGGACAGTTCTTGGGCAGGGTTAATAATAAACGCAGTCAATGTGATGTGCTCCTCAACATACTTAGTGTACAAAATACGACTGGAAGGGCACATTTTACAATTGTAACGATGTTTTCATCATTCAGATACAAATAATTTAGATTCATATGGTGGTTTCCAAAAATATCCCACAAAGTTAATGAATTACATTTGATGTACAATTCCAACTGCAATGTCAAGAAAATATAGTAAATTTTTTCCTCATACTCAGCATTAAATTACAAAGGTCTGGTGAAAATAAGTTCTCAATGTGGTTTTCCATTCCATCCCACTGAAATCCCACTGGAATTTCCCACTTTAATGTTTTCAAGATGAGAGGTTTAACATAGCTTGGCACAGACTAAACGAGACAAACTAAAAGCACTGATAATTTTCAGAGGAATTTCCAAACCAGTCGCTGAAAATAATTCTAACAGCTGCATCACATTGTTCATCAAACGTACCTTAGCTGCTGAATTAGAGACTCCGTGCGTGACATTTCGTATCAGGCCTCCAACGTTTCCATACTTGATCAACCCTGAAACACCCTCTGACACATCATTCAGAAGACCCATTGGATTACCCAAAAAATCCACCGAGCCCAGTATTCGAGTCGCCTGACTTATCAATTCCTGTTAATAAAAGAACTAATTTTACTGACTGAAAATATACATTTTTCATGACATGCATTCACAAGATGTAACATTGACTTTAAGTTACTTTGAGAAGTCAATTGGATAACTGGCTAACTAATTAGGGTTCCTCTGAGGGAAAACTGAGAGCCAACCACTTTAGTGTGAGACTGACAAAAATTAAAATTGAAGGAACCTGTTCTAGCAACCCAGTCCAAACCTGAATGCTGGTGTTGTCTCTGAGGAGTTTTGATGTTCTGCCTGTAACCACATGAATTTCCCCTTGGTGCTCCTCTGGCTTCCTCCCAAATCCCAAGATGTGCAGGTTGGTAGGAAGCTGGAGGAAAAGAGGGTGGGGGGGGGGGGGGTAGTTTGATAGGAAAATGGAACTTGTGCAAATGGGTGCTGATGGTTGTCATATATTTGAATGACCAAAAGCCTTGTCCATATTGTATGACTCCATGCCAATTTAACAGTTCCATGACCACTTTTGACAGCAGATATCTACACCCAGATTTTCCTTGTTCTCTGGTTCTCTGGTTTCTTAACCTAGAACTCTTTCACAAAGCTGCAACACTATGGTACTCATTAAACCAAGATGGATTTTAGTGTCAGGAGTGTTAGAAGGTGGATAATTATCTGGGTTTTTTGTTTTGTAATCTATTTCACAAACAAAAAAATCTGGACATTTGCAACAGTTCAAGCGATATGCTGAGATTAAAAATAACTCTTCGTTTTCCTTGGTTGTTTATGTAGAACTTCAACATGGAAAATAATTCAGATTGAATTGTTGTGAGAAAATCAAAATGGAATAATTAGGTAACTGTTAGAATTGAGAGAATGTGTTCTCTCAACACATTCAGTCTGATGGTAATTTTGAAACTCCATTTAACATGTACAAGGTCCTCATTCCCGAGACCAATACAGACTAGAATCTAATTTCATTCGCTTCACCAGGAATGTTGTCCAGCAACCCAAGTAGCCTTTCAACGTGCATGATTGCAGAAACTAATAATTGATGTACGTAAAATGGGAAATAATTGCACCCCTTAATTTTTTTTATCTGTATTTTATTTTAAAGAGATAGCTCGGTAGGCCTTCCTGGCAAATGAAGTCTATGCCGCCCAATTACACACAATTAACCTACCAATCCCACAGGTTTTGCAGGGTGGAAGAAAAATGGAGCACCCACATGGTTAGAACATACGAACTCCTAACAGATAGTGCTGGATTCAAACTGCGGTCGCTGGCGCTGTAATGCTAACCGTTAAGCATCATTTGAGAACAAGAGTGGAAATGAAGTTCGATGCAGGGTGCTCATCATTAGTCAAATTATCAGGCAAAAAAAAAAATTATGACCTGTCATAGTTCCATAAAATCATAGAACATTTTACCACACAGAAAATCGGCCCCTTGGCTCTTCTAGCCTGTGCCGAACTATTATTCTACTTCGTCCTAATGCTCTACATATATTCCATATCCCACCGAGCTCGCTTTATCCATACACCTGTCCAAATCTTTCTTTAATGCTACAAATGAGCCTGCATTCACTTCAGATTGCAGCTCATTCCACATTCCCACCACTCTGTGTGAAGAAATTTCCCTGAATGTCACCCCTAAACTTCTCCCTTTTTACCCTTGACCATGTTCTCTGGTTGTATCTCACCTAACTTCAGTGGAAAAAGTCTACCTACACTTACTCTGTCTATCCCCCTCATAATCTTAAATACCTCCATCAAATCTCCCCTCCTTCTTCTATGCTCCATCACTATAGCTAATTCTGCCATCAACTGAGCAAAATTCCTTCTCAATATCCCACTCACCAATTGCACAGTTTGGGTTTTACAAGGACCGGTCGGCTGCAGGACTCAGCCCTTTTACCTTTCCCTGTAACTCAGTTCCTGAAGTCCTGGCAACATCTCAATAAATTTCAATTTTATTAATAATCTAAGACAATTATA
Source organism: Narcine bancroftii (assembly GCF_036971445.1). Taxonomy (NCBI): domain Eukaryota; kingdom Metazoa; phylum Chordata; class Chondrichthyes; order Torpediniformes; family Narcinidae; genus Narcine; species Narcine bancroftii. The sequence goes on from NC_091470.1 coordinate 160,927,639, forward strand.
TTCTGTTTTCGTCAATATTATGCCACATAATCTGGAAGCTATATAACTGAGATCTTGATCATATCACGAACTGAACAGGCAAGTATAATAGGGAAGTGTTTAGAATTGCAGTGAATAAGAACATGGATCAACTCAAAAGCAAAATGCCAGAGATATTGGAAAACAGAAATAAAAACAACAAATACGAGAAATACTCATGTCAGATTGCAATGCAGAGTGCAATAGAATGAACTAATTCTCTTCTCAAATACCTGTTCTTCCGAATTCTATTCATTTTACATAACAGGTTAATGATCATACGAAAATCAGAGCACCACTTTAGGGTTCTGGAAGAATTCAATTTGTTATTAATTAGTATTGATCCCAGATGAGAGTCAAAAAGATTCACAAGTACTAAAGGACTGAAATTATAAGGAGTTTATTCCTGGAGCACAGGAAACTGAGGGTGACCTTCGAGGTATATAAAAATCATAAGGGGAGTCTAAAACTAGAAGGCCTAGATTTAAGGTGAGAGGGGAAAGATTCAAAAGGGGCATCTTTTTTCACGACGGTGCTGGGCATATGGAATAAGCAGCCAGAGCAAGGTGGGTAAAATTGCAACATTCAAAAGACATTTAGAGTGGTACATGGATACAAAAGGTTTCTGGAGATTGGGGCCAAATGTAGAAAACTTGGTTGCAGGGACAAGTTAGGCTGAGGGCCCCATTTTCATGAAGCAAAACTATACCACAAGCCAATGAAGATTGTATTCCTTGTAAATATACTGGCCAAGAAATTCTAACACATTGAGAAATGCATACTAATTTGTCAATGCAAGGTTACCATGGTAGTTTTTTCTTGGGCCACAAAGAACCAAGTTCCTAACATATGTATATAGGGCTTTCCATTATCACATGTTAGGAACTTGGTCATACAAAGATCATACAACTTCAGTGAGGTTACATGCAGTAGCTACAAATTTTTTCCAAAGTCACGGCAGTATCGCAAACTTAAAAGTATAATTTTCTGCAACAGTGGAGATCCCAACAAGAATCATTGCTTAAATAAAGGGCAGTTTAAGATTTTCCTTGGAATGGTAGGCCAGAAGCAAGTGCAGCTACCATATAGAGATACCTAAAACTGCAGACAATGGAATTCTGAACAAACAATGAGAGGTTGGAGGAATTCAGCAGGTCAGAAATGGTTAGTGAATGTTTTGAGTCTGGACTCTTTACAGAGACTGGGAAGATTGGAGATGTGCGAGCATGTGGTCCTTGGTAAATGTCAGAAAGTGGAATAATCATTGATAGAAGGAGTGGAGCAAGCAGAGGATAGAGTAGAATTTGGACTTGTAGCACATGAACAAGGAGAGGAAGAGAGGGGGTTCGAAGGTAACAATGCATGGCCAAGAGAGTAGAGCATAGGGCCTACAAGAAAAATTGTCATAGAATGTACATACTGGAGACCCTGTTGGGACCGAACAGTCGGAAACCTTGTGGAATAAGACAGAGCCAAAGAAAGGTTGAGAGGAACTGTGTCTGTGGCAACAAATCTTTATGAGAGTGTGGTCAGAAAGCTGAAGGACAGTTGAAAATGCAGAAGGTTTGAGAGTTTCAAAGAACTCCCTTTAGAGAAAGGAAGTAAACTTCTTCAAAGTCAGCATACCTTGAGAATCACATTGGAGTAGAACAATAGAGAAACCTAAGAACTGCAAATATACAAAAACTGCTCACACTCAATAGGGTCCCTCCAGCAGCTGTATTTACTGCAGCAACTCCATGTCCAATGAGTGGTGGTGGGCACCAGGGGAATCATGAGTTTCTCTCAATTAAAGGAGAATTTACCTCACACACTTGTCATATCTAGTCATCGCAGAATACACTGGGGCCAGTTTCAATGGCAAGCTCCCAAATGATAAATCAGACAAGGATGGAGTTTTAACATAAGCAGCCTTGTGTTACCCCCCATCCCTCCCATGAAGCCTGCTCTTCCAGTGGAGTGAACATTGCATGCTGATTGCTGTAAATAGTGATGTTAATTGGGCACTGTGTGGTAATTAACTCAACCATGTGCGTTTTTCACACTTCACGTTTGCATAGCCAACAAAATAGCAAAATGTGGAACAATTTCCCACTGGAGGTTATGCATGAGTAAAATGTTGATTGTATTTATTCTTTTATGGAACAAATATCCTGTTTGATCAGTTCACCTCCCCACTCTAATTCTCACCTCCTTAAAGTGCTTGAGAATGTCATTAATAATAAATTCCTGAGTCTCATATGGGTGCACTCTGGTGTATGGATCCAGATGAATAACTGCATCCTCAAAGCGGATCAACCGGATTCCCAGCATACCCTTCAAAGCCTGCAACAACACAAAAAAAAACCACCAAACTGATATTTGCAAAACAGGAGCAAAAAGATCACTAATTCATAGAGGTCAGAGTAAACACCTACTCAGAATTGTCATGTCAAAGTCAGAACAGTGCTTCAGGGCACGGAGAGACAAGAAACTGTCAAATATATTCAGTTATTGACAGTCAGCTGAGACTTGAACATGCCATAAGATTAGGATGATTCATGTAGTTTTATCTTGCCGTTTACAAAGGTCAAAAGTTTAACTGCGATGTTAAGAACCAAAAAAGTCAAGCAAGCTCCTTCCACTAAGTCGACAATCCAAATATTTCACTGTGTCTATGATCGTTTTCCTGTCAGCCTGGGTCAGTTTAATAACTTTCTCATCTTTCTGTTAATAGTCTGGTTACCTGTCGGCATTCTACCATTTGAAGAGATATTCTGGATTGTCATTCGCATGCAGAACTGAAAAGCCACCATTAACCTGTGTGTGAGATGTTATATTGAGGCTATGTCTGCTTTTACATTATCAAGACAGGCTCTGAATCAAGTGTGGTGTCATTTGAACAGCCAGGTATTTTCTCAGTACCCTGATAACCATTGCTCAAAATTTGATCAATTATTCACATCAGACTGAGTGAAGAGTCAAATAGTCTGTCAAACTTCTGCAAATGCACTGTGGAAAGCATACTGATTGGTGAAAGTACACAGCCTGGTAGAGTAGTTTAAGTGCCCAGGAACGCAGAACTCTGCAGAAAATAGCAAACATAGCCAGGTCCAGCTCAAGCTCTGACCTCCCATTCATTGCACTGTCTCAAGAAGGCAGCCAATATTATATAAAGGACCCCCACCACCCTGGTCACAACCTCTTCTCACTGCTACCTGCAGCCTGAAAAAAAAAACAGCATCTCATGGATCAAGATCCGTTTCCTTTCAACAACCATCAGACTCTTGAACCACCCCTTGTTATACTAATCATGAATTGGTCTGACAGCATCACCAGATAGTCTGCATGAATATTTATAGTCTATCTATTTTTTGTATTTTTCATTTTTTTAATTCAATTAAATTTACTATCATCATTTTTTTGCTACAGCAAGCAAACAATTCAGTGCCTATGAATATTTTATTCAATTTATATGACAATACACTCATTCTTAACCATCAGATCATCACCAATTATGGAAGCTGTGATTTGGAAAACCGCTCTTACATTTTCAACTGTGATACTTTTGAATTGAATGAGGTGTAAACAAGTCTCCATATCCCTTTATTTTTTTTTTTAAAAACTGCAATTATAAATCTTTCACCAACTGAGGCATTAGGTTTTTGTTCTTAAGCTGTCCCCTGTCATGCTTCCACACCTGTTCTATGGCTGTTTATAGTGATAATGCAGTACATGTGGGCTTTGCCACAGCAGAGACAGGAGACATTTGGCAGGGAAGATGACATGGGAGGTGATTCTTTCTTCCTATCATTTTCTTTAGGCTTTAGCAGTCAGAATTATTCAGAACTCGTCATGTGCGCACTTCCTTATGTTCAAATATATTTCATGAGAAAAAAAATGGCGCGGTGGTAATGGAAAGTCAAGGGAACAGACAGAGGGGGGTCAGAGTGGAAAGGCCCATAGCAAGTGGGCAGTCGAGAGGTCAATGGGGGGTAGGGTCAGGGTGGAGAGGTCCATAGCAAGTCAGCTTTCTTTTCTTTGATATCCTTCCCAAAATGCCAACCAACTGTGGAGACAAAAAGTAGAAGGGTAAAAAGAGACCATAGCAACTCGGATGCTATAAATAAGCATGGACTTAAAAAAGGAAGAAAACCATATGAATAAAAGCCAAATCACAGATATAAATTAAACTTGAGCTGTGTCATTATATTATGATAAAGCACATTGCCTCCAAATGAAGTGAATTGCTTGATTTAGGCCATAACATTCTGGCATTGCTGAATCATTTCAAAAGACATGGTAGAAGGGATTTATACATCATGTGTAGCTGTGGGTGTATTTCCGACATCTCTTGTTTACAGTGTGTTCATTTATTATTTTGGGAAAAGCAATAAACTTTGACTGCCCATTGCATTGGGACAGTAGGTGATCACTCATATTGATATGTTTGCTTTAAAACATCTTTTACTCCTTCAGAAACAGTGTGGGCTTAATAAATTTACCTTGAGCTCCACAGGCAACTTGCTGGAAGTAAATACGCTCATCTTGATTTGTGGCATGCTGAGTTTGAGGTTTTCAAAGTAATAGCGTTTTGCTGTTCCGCTTTTTGCACTGCTCTGTTCAGGGGCATTTTCATCTGGCTTTTCTACATCTGTAAAAGAAGGACTTTACCAAATTTTCACATCTGAAGAATACTTGCATACCTTTGCAATCAATTCATTTTCTGGAGCTGGGTTTTCTAGGGAAGGTGGGTATGGTCACTTGGTGACACAGATTTAAGCTTTACTCCTCATTAGTAAATTTACATCAGTGGTCTCTCATCCTTTTTCTTTCCACTCACATGCCACTTTAAGTAGTCCCGATGCCAGGGATGGCTTAAGGTGGGATGTGAGTGAGATGGGAAGGTTGAGAATCACTGCTCCAGACCCAATTGTTTCTGAAATATTTTGCTGGAGAAAAATTGTCATTGGTCCATTTCCTTTGGAAATAACGAGTCAATGAGGTACGATTAAAACAGCGGTTTTCAAACCTTTTTATTTCCACCCACATACCACCTTAAGTGATCCCTTACTGATCACAGAGCACCTATGGCAGAGGGAATACTTAAAGTGGTATGTGAGTGAAAAGAAAAAGGTTGCGAATCACTGCTTTACACGATGAAAAGGAACCATGAACAATACCATTTTTTGAAGGTTTGAATTAAATACAAACATCATGTATTGTCCATAATGCTGAAAGAAAACTACAAGTGTTGAAAATTTGAAAAGGAACAGAATTGTGATAAATACATTTCAGGCCAGGCAGTATCTATGGAAAGAGGAACAGAGTTGCTTCATTGATCCAAACAGTCAAGTCTATTTCTCTCTCCATGGATGCTTCCTGAGATGTCAAATATTTCTTGTATTTTTCTTTTCACTTCCTCTTGCACTAATGTATCTTTAGAAGATCAAAATGAATGAGGAACTACCCTAGCCATAAATTACTCCAGGACCATAAGACCTGTTTGCACCTCTGAAATGCCATTATTTTGATACCTTCCTTTATTCCTTCATTATCCAAGGCTAGCTCTTCCCATCCTTGCTTTTAACTGGAAAACTACTTTTGTTGAGCACTGAAAAATCTCTTCCACTATTTCTCAACTGTCTCATAATAAGCATAAGTTCCCAGTCTATGCTTGCCAATTTCTCCCTCATTGGAGCCTTCTTTGTTTAGGCATAAAAAATGCTTTTAAATTGAACGATTGGACCTTACATTCGTATGAGAAATTAAATCATTCCATGATCACTCTGTCCAAGAGCATCTCTGTCTACAAGATCATTAATTTTACCCGTTTCATTGTGCAGGGCCAGATCCAAGATGTCACAGTCCCCTGTGGGTTCAGTAACATGATCTTCAACTATTGTGAAGTCCTCTCCAAGGATGTATCGACTAACCTAATTCAGCAATCTATATGCAAGTTCAAATCCCCCCCCCCCCCCCTGTCAACTGCATCAAATATTTCTTGGTTTGTTGCCTGAGCCACTGTCATGCTATTATTTGGTGGTCAACGGACTAGGCCCACTAGCGAAATTTTTTCCCATTACTATTCTTAACCTCTATCCAGATGGATTCAACATTCCTCTCTCACAATCACCCTCATTCATGATTCAGAGCGCAACCCCACCTACCTTGTCTTTTTGCTTATCCTTCTGGATTACCTGATTCCCTTGGATATTTAATTCCAAATCACATTCACCCTGCAACCAAGTTTCTGTAAAGGGTCACTAGATCGTACCCCTTTGCACTGATTTGTGTCACAACCTCACTGACTTTGTTTCGAATACGACGGACATTCAGATAAAACGCCTCCGTGCTCATTGTCATTTTAGAATTTAGTCATCTTTGCGACTTCTGCACTTGAATCTTCTTTTCCTCACCCTCACTTTTCTAATGCTTGTTTTGTTCTTTGTATTGCTTCCCCTCTGTCTTTCTGCATGGTTCTCATTTCCATGCCATACTGATTTAAACCTTTGCCAACAAATAATCTCCCTTCCCCCCTGCTCTTTTGTTCGGATGCCAGCTGACACTTTTCCATACCTAGAAGGGCTCAAGCTTGAAATGTCGGTTGTGCATTCTTACCTTGCTATATAAAGGACACTGCTTCACCTGCTGAGTTTCTCCAGCATTGTGTTTTAACTTCAAGCACGGCGTCTGGAGATTTTCATGTTTTACTTCCCCTATTTATCCTGTTGATCCTGGTCCTCCCCAGATGTAGACTGTTCAGTTTGTATAAATCCCAGTGCCCCATGAATCTGAAACCTTCCCTCCTGTACCATTCTCAAGCCTAATTGTGCTGTTATTTCTTCTCTGACACCTCAGTGTACAGGCTCATTGTACAGTATTTATGTACATGATAATAAACTCATCATCATTAATCTAAAGTTGTGTTTTCAGAAAGGTTGTTTTTGAAAATTCACCATCTCCAAACTGTCACAGATTCTGCACTCTTTCTCAAGGGCTTATCACTTTGTACATTGATGTCATACAGTTGCAGTTTACTCTCAAGGATCAGACAACATGGTACATATAATAAATAAACACTTAATTATACACAAGTAAGTTGCCAATTTAAAACAGAACTTTAAACTGCATAACTTTAATCTTCTCCTTGGGCCTGGACTAAAAAAAACACCATCCCTGCCTTCTATTCCACGTCATACCACCTAGTTACAAAATAGGGAAACTTTACTAGCATGCAATTGTGTAAATTCTCCATGAATTTTGCAAGCAATTACAAAATACACAATTAAAAAAAAATCTGACAGTGACAATGTAAAAAGCCTTGATCCAACTGGGTGAACAACAATGAAATGCAGCATGCCGGCAGTTAGGGATTATAATGAGTGCTACTGATGGAATTAAAATTGAATGAAATTTTAAAAGGTTATAATGATTAACATATCTTGGATCAAATTAATCAGAATGAAACTACAGAACATTTTTTGAAATCCTTAATTAGATTATGCTGTAACCTATTCTGGAGTATCTTTTGACCCATATACAAATCATCTAGTCCTTCATTTATTTCTCGCCAATTGATAAAACTGGAGTGTCCAAAAATTCATCTTAATACAGATGCAACTCAACCATTGAACTTAACGAATGACAAATAAACTTAAATCAATATTTCTTTCACATACATGTTATAAGCTGCTGATCTGAGCAAATTTCATCCAGCATGGATCCATTGGTGAGTCCTAAAATAGCTCTTAATAAACTTACAAGCCCAACCAACAGTACAAATCAGCAACAAATTATAGACATAAATACACTTCAGCATCTTGATTGAATTGTAATGGTTTCATATATTTGAGTGTAATAGTTGAATTTTGTGGAACAATTTTTAGGGTAAAATTTAGGACATCGATTAATACTATTTTTGATCGCAGTAAGTACCTGTGTCATTTGAGGTGCCAGGTGGGTAGGTGGCTGGGGCCGAAGTGAGAGTCCGTAGTTGGGGCAATTCTGTGATTGGGGCATTGGGAGCTTGGATGGGCGGGCTACTGGAGTCTAGGTGAGAGTCTGCAGTCTGGGCATTGGGAGCTCCGGTGGGTGGGTGGCCGGGTCCAAAGCGAGAGTCAGAGGTTGGGATGTTGGGTGCTCAGGTGGGTTGATGGCTGGGGCCAAAAATAGTGGGGGGGGGGGGTTTAAATTTACAAGTGAAATATCAGATTTTGGGGCTAAAAATAGGTGAGGGAGAGGTTACTTTTACATGGTATCAACTATTACATGCATATATATGTTAATCCTGAAATGGAGAGTTACCATAAATGAAACATAAAAATAGTTCCATGGAGATTTTGAAGGATAAGAAAATATATATGGAAATATCCCAGCATGAAAAATTCTGACATTATTTCAATTGCCAATGGTGTTGGTGCAGGCAGCAGATAATTTTCTATGAAACATTTTTTTCAAGGCAACTTAAATATAAATTAAACCAGATCACAGAATGACAATAAACTGGTGTAATGAGCAATTGAAAGCATTCCAACATCCAGTGGAACAGAACTATGTAAATAATTACATTTAAAAACCTTAAATAACCCATTGCTCAAAAGGTAAACAAGTGTTTAGTCACATAAAAAACAACCTAAACTATTGAACTCGACAGGAAATCTGTGATCCTTTTCTCTGCATGTACACTTTCAACGACTCAATTATATATTTCTGATACAACAAATTTGTTGTTGGTTTTGAAACATACCATAACTAAACAATACATACAGTTAAAAGTGAATTGAATTGATTTACAATTATGGTATTTTCACTTCTGGCATGGAAATTCAAAATTTACAGAAGAAAATTACTCCTCAGTACAAACTGTACATGGGGGTAACAAACATAGAAGATAGGAGCAGGAGTATGAAATTCGGCCCTTCGAGCCTGCTCCGCCATTCAATGAGATCATGGCTGATCTTAAAGTTCAGTACCCCGTCCCCGTCTTCTCTCCGTAACCCCTCATTCCCTTATATTGAAGAAATATATCTAATTCCCTCTTAAATATATTCAATGAACCTGCCTCTACTGCTCTCTGTGGCAATGAATTCCACAGATTCACCACCCTCTGGGTAAAGAAATTCCTCCTCATCTTGGTCCTAAATGGTTTGCCTATTATCCTCGAACCATGGCCCCGGGTTCTGGACTCCCCCACAATTGGAAACATCCCTTCCGCATCCATTCTGTCCAGTCCTGCCAGAATTTTGTATGTCTCTATGAGATCCCCTCTCATTCTTCTAAACTCCAGCGAGTACAATCCCAATTTGCGCAATCTTTCCTCATAAGTTATTCCTTTCATTCCAGGTATCAGCCTGGTGAATCGCCTTTGCACTCCCTCCATTTCAAGAACATCCTTCCTCAGATAAGGCGACCAAAACCGCACACAGTACTCCAGGTGGGGTCTCACCAAGGCTCTGTACAGTTGCAGTAAGGTATCCTTATTCCTATACTCAATCCTCTTGATATGAAGGCCAATATACCATTTGCCTTTTTAACCGCCTGCATGCTCGCCTTCAGTGACTGGTGCACAAGAACCCCTAGGTCTCTCTGCACTTCCCCATCTCCCAATCTATTGCCATTCAAATAGTAATCTGCCCTCTGGTTTGTATTACCAAAGTGGATAACCTCACATTTATCCACCTTGTAGTGCATTTGCCATGTATCTGCCTAGTCCCCCAATTTATCCAAATCACACTGGTGCTTTCTGACCCCCTCTTCAGTGCACACAACCCCTCCTAGCTTAGTGTCGTCTGCAAATTTGGAGATATTACATCCAATCCCCTCATCTAGATCATTAATGTAAATTGTGAACAGCTGGGGTCCCAGTACAGATCCCTGTGGTATCCCACTGGTCACCGCCTGCCACTCAGAAAATGAGCCGTTTATCCCAACTCTCTGTCTTCTATCTGCAGCCAGTTCTCAATCCACATCAATACCTTGCCTCCAATCCCAAGAGCCTTTATTTTGCATGCCAGTCGCTTATGTGGGACCTTATCGAAGGCCTTTTGGAAATCCAGGTACTCCACATCCACTGGCTCTCCCCATCTATTTTACCTGTCACCATCTCAAAGAATTCCAATAGATTTGTCAAGCATGATTTACCTTTTGTAAATCCATGTTGACTCTGTCCGATCCCTTCTCTGCTAGTCATATGCTCTGCTATTACATCCTTAATAATGGATTTCATCATTTTGCCCTCTACTGATGTAAGGCTCACCGGCCTATCATTCCCCGCTTTTTCTCTACCCCCCTTTTTAAATAGTGGGGTAACATTAGCTACCCTCCAGTCCATGGGTACAGATCCTGAGTCTATCGAGTTATGGAAAATAATTCTTAAAGAATCCGCTATCTGAATGGCCACTTCCTTAAGTACCCTAGGTGTAGATCATCAGGCCCTTGGGATTTATTGGTCTTCAATTTCTCCAAGACAATGTCCTTAGAGAAACTGATTTCTTTCAGCTCCTCCCTTGCATTAGTTTCTATGTTTCCCAACATCCTTGGGAGGTTATTTGTATCCTCTCTTGTGAAAACAGAACTAAAGTAAGAATTTAATTGGTCTGCCATTTCCTTATTCCCCATTATATATTCGCCTGATTCTGACTGCAAGGGACCTACTCTGGATTTCACCAATCTTTTCCTCTTGACATATCTATAAAGGCTTTTGCAGTCGGTTTTTATGTTTGCCGCAAGCTTACTTTCGTAATTTATTTTTGCCCTCTTGATTAATCCCTTTGTCCTTCTTTGCTGCATCTTCAACTGTTCCCAGTCGATGGATTTGGTACTTTTTTTGGCCAATTGATATGCTCTTTCTTTGGACCAATGCTGTCTCTAATTTCCCCTGTTATCCACAGTTGAGTCACCTTTTTTGGTTTATTTTTATGCCAAAACGATTTCTGCAATTCTTCCATGAGATCTTTGAATGCTTTCCATTGTCTATCCACCGTCAACCCCCCCATGAACACCACCCAATCAATCTTACTCAACTCCCGTCTCATACCATCATAATTCCCTTTATTTAAATTGAGGACCTTAGTCTCGGTTTTAATTTCTTCACTCTCTATGTTGAGTGAGAATTCGATCATATTGTGATCGCTCCTACCCAAAGGATAACCAGGGTTATCCGAGTGCCACTCTAAGTACACATTGATTCACAACCAGCACTAACTGAAATATCAATCTCAGAAGGATATAATGGTTCATTTAGGGAAACAAAATATCTGCAAAGATACATTGCGTGGCAATCTGAATAATCTGAGTCTTAAGGAGGAAAAAAATAACGGTTTTAATTTATCATCCAAAAAAAGAGCAGCTGCTGCAGTGTGTGTGAGTCAATGAACACAATATGAAGGGGTCTTGGTAACCACATCTGTTGTCTGCAGCTCAAGGAACTTGGGTTTCAAGTTGATGAGCTGGGATCTGAGATTCTGACTGACACTTCACTGAATAAAATGGGGTAAAGGTACCTGTTTATTTTGTTCTGGGAGACAGTCACAGACCTTGGGTTAATCATTATGAAATGTTAATTCACATGAAAAAGGAGAGAAAAAAACTGCAATGTAGATGAGCATAATCTTCACTGGATCTGTGGAATTCACTGCCTAAGGAAGCGTTAGAGACTGCCTCATTAGATACATTAAAGACACAAGGTATTTTTGCAAGGTAGGTAAGTGGAGCTGAATCCATAACCAGATCAGCCATGATTTTAATGAATGGTGGAGCAGGCCTGATAGGCCGGATGCCTATTCCTTCTTTAAAAGTGCTGGTGGTGGAAAGACTTGTGTGCCCTTAACTTGTAACCTCTAAAGTTAACTGTAGGAATTAGAAATTGATAGATTGTGAACAGCTGTTGCCTCAGCATCAATTCTTGCAGCATCCCACTTGTCATCACCTTTCAATCGACAATGAAATGGTATGCTAGCCCTTACTGAATTAACCTTAATGAGTTAAATAGTAGACCGATATCTTGCTCTTGTGTGCCTCTATCTTTTCTTTTGCATTTGCACAAGTCTCGCCTCTCTAATTAGGGTAAATATAATTGTGATTTAGCGCATGAGGAGTCACCAAATTAAATTCAATGGGCTGGTTGTTGTCCAGTAAGAAGAGATTAAATGGACTGGATGTGAACCTAATTGAAACAAATGTGTAGAATTGATGCTTCCCCCCCAAGCTTCACTATCTGTGCTACGAGACGACAGCCTCAAAATCGAGGGTGGTCATTCAGGACTGAAATGATTTTCTATCCAATCCGTGGTAGTCTTTACGTTTGGTAAAGGCTCATACCTTGGTCCATCTGCCCCAGGTCAAAAAACTGCAGCAGCTTCAGCAGGAGCCTCTCTTCAATTTGAACCGTCAGCTTCCGCACTGTGATCATCAGGTGCTGAAGGGAGAGAAATTTAACACGGTAACCCAATAAACACAAGCTACATCATCGTTAGCTAACTGCAGGAGAAAGAGGTGCATAGAAGAAAGAGAGATTCTGATGTTGAGTTTTCTTTCTTGATCCACGCTTCAATGTGATTTAAAGACAATTTCATTTTCTGAATTCTGCTCAGTATCACTTTACTTGCACCAAATTTTGTTCCTTGGTTGCAACTTGAGCTCAAATTACTTTTAAAGTGGCACCTCTACTTTTAATCATCTTCTCATCATGGCCCAAAACAATTTATAGATAAGAAAAGGGCTAGGTTATTTCCTCCTATGACCTTTGTAACCAGTTACCAGTTGGATTCAGTTCCACCAATATTCTTAGAATATTGAGAAAATTGCTTATTCCTACCCCGAGGTCAAATGAGGATGAACTTGTATTTCCGATTCCAAACACTGTTTTCTGAACAATGATCCACAGATACTACCTCACTTTCTATTAATTTTGCACTAATCTATTTTTAAATGTAATTTATAGCAATATTTGCACCTGCAATGGTGCGATGAAGTTTGTGACAATAAATTCTGATTCCTGTTTGGAAATGCAAAATCCTCATGGTGAAAAGCATTTTTCGAATTAAAATCTGATTAGTACCGATATTATATCAAGGACATAGCCTGGAAAGAAACTTATTTGCTCTCATACCTACTTCAAAGGGAGGGAGATTTTGTCAAAAAGAGAGGAAATCAGATTGAAGAGTAACCTCGTTGGCTGAAAGCCCCCAAGAAAGAGGAGATTTAGACCAGAGTCTCTATTGCAAAACTGCTAGATAAAGCAACCTTTTTTTCCTTGAGATGCCAAAGACTGCATAATTAACAACTATTTAAGATGGATAACTTGGATTCCATATGCATGAACATTGTACTCTCTGGATTTTACAGAATGTCATCGCCACCTGGTGATCACCCTAGCTGTACATAATAAAGTCACTTCTCACGTCTCAATGGAGTTGGAAGCCATCCAGATTGTTTCACAAAGAAAATTGGCAGGTGATTCTGCAATGATAGTACCTTCCAGCCAAATCTGATCATGACCTCACTTGATATCCATACTCGTCTATTATTGTCAAGGCCAGCTGCGAATGATTAATCCTAGTTAAGTGCTCCTGCATTCAGAGATACTGAGATTAATTGGAGGACTAAAATTTGCATCTCAGTTAAGATCTTCTAGACCAATCTGAGCTTCAAACTCAAGTGCCTATAATTCTCATACTTTTGATGCACATAACATCTGTACACATCAGCAGTTTGGCCTGGAAGGCTTTTTCTTTGCTGGATGCTTCTTGGGGTTGCAGGAAGTTTGTGTCATGTGGACAGTTTGATTCAATACCCTGCTTCTTTGCTATACATTCCATGAAATTCTCTCCATCATTGGTTGTTTCATTATATAAATATGGGTCTAGTCAATATTTTGTATATCGAAGAAGCTGATGTAGTTATGACTCACCTTGAAGAGTTCAGTCAGTGCACTCTTGCTTGGGATCTTCATAGCATTGATCTGAACAGCAGGACCAGATTCAGTGGTTTCTGTTTCACTTTCAGGGGTGTTGGGTGTTAGGGAGAGGATCATAGGTTGTGTTGTTCCTAAAAGTTGGTTATCAATCTTGTGACAAATGGAAGGAAGCAAAAGACTTAGTAACATTAAATATTTAATACTAAAGGAGAATTTTTCCTTGTACGAACAAATATTTTCCAAAGGAGTTCTTTTTCCACTATAAAATTGAATGGCTCCAAACACCACAAATTTGTCTTAATCATCCTCTCATTTCCAAGACATCATACATCTTGAAAGATCCAATTATTCTGGTACCAACTGTAAATTTTGCTGGACTGCTTCATCATGGATGAATCATAATTTATAGTGCTTTCACACAGTTTCTGGAAGATCCAAAACTGATCTCACTGCCTTTCTCTCCATACAGCTAAGTATTTTATTTCTGTAATAACCTGAAAAAATTTCAGCTGCATAAATTTACATAACTCTGCCCCTCATCCTTTATATCCAAGCGAGTTATTCTCGTGCCCCAGCTATTTTAAGTTGTTTGCATCATTGCCGAGTCTTGCATTTGTATCATAGGGCAGGAAGAACACAACAGACGATGGGCTTTTGACTGCTCAATGTAAACATGTTTGATTACCTGCACATCCTGAATGCTGACTTCTAGCATCTGACCAGTGGCAACCTTTGTGTAATGAACATCTATCCCTGTTAAAGTGGTAAATATCAATTCCTCAGGGACTTTGTTGATCAACGATAAACCAACTCCACCATCCAGTTTCACTAAAACCTGAAAATTAACAAAAAATATAGGATTAAAAAAATTTAAAATATTTAGTTCAACCAAATATGATTGACTTCAAAGTGGCTGTATCAAATTATTTATTCTCCAAAGGTATAAATTCTTTCGCTTGGTACAGATATTTTACAACCTAAAGGCCAACTTATGTATGACCCTTGCATAAAATACAACTGGATCATCGAAGTCAGTAACACATTTGAAATGTCACTGAACCAAAACAGGAAATGGAGATTTAAAAAAGAAACCAGTTTGTATGATCTGTTAATGCAATACCATAAGGAACCTTCATTCCACTGATCATGGGAATTCTTTGACGGTCAGTGCATGCTTTGCAGCAATTATACAGGGCTTCAGTGAGACCACACCTTGAGTGTTGGGTGCAGTTATGTTCTCCTTATCAGAGAAAGAATGTTGTTACTCTGGATGGAGTTTCAAGAAGGTTCACGCGACTGTTTCCTGGGAAAGCAGGACTGACACATGAAGAGAGACGAGATCAATTAGACACATTTAATTACACTTAGATGAATGAGAAGGGATCTCAGAAACAGACAAAATTCTAAACAGATCAGACAGATTTGAGCCATAAGTACAGGACAAGAGCTCACGCTCTAAGGGTAAGGATAACTCATTTAAAATGGAGATGAAGAGAAATTTATTTTCCTGGGGTGGTGAACTAGTGAAATTCTCTCCCATAGAAAGTAGCCACCAATCATTAAATATATTCAATGAGGAGTTTTAAATTACTTTTAGGGGTAGCGAATCAAGCAATCTGGGAAGTAAGATGGAATAGATACTTAAATTAGATGATCAGATGTAATCACATTAAATGGCAGGCAAGCTTGCAGGTTCAAATGGCTCATCCCATTCTGAATTTCTATTTTTTAGCATTCTATTTACAGTCCAATAGGAGGAAATGAAAGAAAGGAGGCTGTTGGAATAAACTCAAGACTGGCACATAGTAACTAATCAGTTTCCTTAAATCAAATAATGAAAATTATAAATACTCTGAAGTTTCTCTCCAAAGTAGAAGGAAAATTCATTACATCTAAACTGTAGTGTTAAGTAGACATGGGATCATACCCACAGAACAAATAGGTTATCATATGGCTTGATCTATCATTTGCGTTTACGTAAAACAAAGCTGAATGCAGCAGCCAAATGCTGCTAAATTGAAATAATAAAATGCTGGAAATACTTTAGTGGATAGAGTTATATTTCAGTTTGACAATCCATCAGATTCATCCTGAAATAAAAAAAGAAAAACTGGGGGAGGGGAGGGACCTCAGCAGATTAGGGAGCGTCCATGGAGAGAAAGGGATAATCAGCATCTACAATTTCTTGCATCTTTCAGAGTTAATTCCACTCCATTAATTCTCTAATTTTGGTTCATATATTTATCAATTTTCTTTTAAAACTTGCTTCTACGCGAACTCCTCCATAGCAAAGCATTCTCCACTCTAACGATAACTAACTAAAAATAAATATTCAGGTCACAAAATATGAAAAAGAAAGGAGATACATTTATTCTGGATATTCTTATCATTCAGAATTGAAATAAATTGACTCTTTATTGTTCTGGCTGCCCAACATCAGAGATTAAATGTGGAGTTTTTCAAATCTATTTCCTTCTTTTGTCCTCCTGCATCTCACCCATTCGAAAAAGGCATTTGGGTAAGTACAGTCAAGGGTTGTCTTTTGTCATTAATGTTTGCATGTTCAGGCAATATTGCTTAGTACGTTGTTTTTGATTAACAGGTAGTAAATATCTGGTAGTTTTAATGTTTTTTTTTAATCACTGGTCAATAAAATTGATGGCAATATTTTTCCATGTTCCTCTTTGCTTGACATGAAGGTTCAGAATCAAATGCTAAGGCAGATTACAATAATAATTGAAATGATGCAATGACTCACCTCTAACTCTTGTTCAGCTTCCAAATTCTTCAATTTGCGAATTTCATTGACTTCAGTGACTGGATAATCTTCATTTCCTGTGAGGGAACGATTGGTTCTGCGATGCTGGAGATCAGTAATCTGCAATATGCCAAATTGGTCACAAGACCAACCAAATGAGAAATCACTGATTGGTTCAGAAAGAATGGAACTAATGGGATTTGAGTGATTATGCAAAATTACAAGTATAAATTGAAAACAAATTGCCGTTCAATATTCCACAAACCAAACAAACAAAAACATGCGGAGAAAGCACCAAGGAGTAAGGCCAATTTATTTTTTTTTAGTGTCAATCCTTGGTGAGAATTCAAAACTGAAAGACAAGTAAGGTGTCAGCACAGGAACATGTTGGAAGTATTCCTTTTCAAGTGTGATGTTTCTTTTCAACAGAGCCTTTCTGCTCTCTCGGGTGAATCTAAAAGACCCAATAGCACTTAGGCATATCTGTGACAAGGTAGGAAGAAATTGAATTGGAATGAATGGACCAGAGCAGGAAAGTCAGGGGGAAAATGGAAGCAATACTGCTGAAATCTCAGTTACAGCACGAGCAAAAAAGATATTGGAGGCAATGAGCAACTAAAGACATACCCACCTGAAAGGAAAACATAGCGTTGAGGAAACATTTCAAGAGAAGAGATGGGTGATGACAAACTGACTAAAATGGTATTTGAGTTAGAGGTGGCCTAGCTAATGGATGGAGATATACAGAGATTGAACATAAACATCATTAAAATAGCAGAAACTATTAGAAGAATTATAGTTAGAGATGGGAAAGAATGGATAAGAGGAAGGGAATGAGGAAAATCAAGACGCATGTAAAACAGAAACAGATTTAAGCATCTGATCTGACAAAAATGTAATGTACAGGGTTGGCTCATGACAGTTGGAGATGAAATGAATAACAAAGTCTGAAACTGTTTTGTTTGATCAGTGAAATTACAATCTAGAGAAAAAGCCAATGGTCACACTAATTATGATCTACAAGGAGATATGAAGATGAAATCTTTCATTTAACATGCTTGTTATGAGCATACCTGCAATACTCGCGTTGGACCATCAGGAATGACTCGCAAAGAAAGAACTCCTGAACCAGGTCTCATTTTCTGATTGATGAACTGCTGCTCCGTCGGAATTGGCTCCAGGCCAAGGGCTGGTTCTGGACCAAGCACAACTTCTGCTCCATCGTACAAACCTGAAATACCTTTGGTTACCTAAATAAATGATCACGGATTGGATGATTTTTTTTTTTAAAACACAGCATATTCTCACACAGACAGTAGAAAAGGTTCCACTTAGTTCTAACCTATACTTGCCCAATATCCTGGGCATAAATGAGTTGAATACAGGTGCAGATGAGCAATAAACCACCCATGTGTAGTTCAGATGAGTTGGTTGATCATTTCAAATACATCTACAGCATTTAAAAAAAACTGAATAACGTTTGTAAGACATTCTGCTCCACTCAAAGTCATACTGAGTGCCCCAGATCTGGCAATGCTTTTCCAAATTGTGTGCAAATCCTAACCCTAATAATCCTCTCCAATGGGCTTGATGGACGATAAGTTCCAGGATTATCCTCTCCCTAATAATCCTCTTGTTTTTTATGCAAATATAAAATCCCATGAGATTTTCTTCAACCTTGCTCAAAAAGGACATTGTAAAAACACCAAGCTGGACAAACTGTGTACTTTATATAGCAAAGATAAAGACACATAATCAACATTTCGGGCTTGAGCCCTTCAAGGTATGAACAAAATGTAGGCAAGCACCTCCATTAAGGTATGAGCAAACTAGACAGGTTCCTGTTCAGGCATCTGCCTACACTTTCCTCATACCTTGAGGAAGGGCTCAAGCCCAAAACGTTGATTATCTTTATCTTTGCTAAATAAAGTACTGTTTGATCAGATGAGTTGCTCCAGCATTGTGTTTCTACTTCAACGTGGTATCTGCAGACCTTCATGCTTGAGTTCAATAAGGACATTTCATGGTCTCTTTTGTCCTTCCCAATGCCCTGCCTGAAATCTTTCTTTCGATAGATTCTTCCTGGATCCTACCTGTGTTTAGCTTCCTTCTCTCTTTTCAATAAAAATCATATCCAATCATCATTCAAGGTTGACATCCTTGTCCTTTTCCATTGCTAAAATAGGTGGACCTTAATTGCCAATATATTCAAGCAACAGACTATAAAGCCAATTTAACTCTTTGTTTAATTATCTCAGCCAGTTGAGGCACTGCAGTTAAGTCTTATTGTTCCTCGCCTTGACGAGGAGTCAATGTGTCATGGACTAATTTTAACTGAAACCTGTTGTTGCAGACATGAACAAAATCTGGATTAAGAGGGAATTCCAAAATTTATTAATGCGTAAAGACAAGATACTGGAAAAAATACCCTTGAGAAAGAAAAAAAACCCAGGAGTTTTATAGCTGAAATCTTGTATTGCATGAAGAATAACTGACCTGTTTTCAACATTATTTCTGAGTGAAACACAGAAGTCTGCAAAAGCTGTGATTGTCATCAAACACAGAAATGCTGGAGGAACTCAGCCAGTCTGGCAGCATCCATAGGAGGTGAAGATACATTACTGAGTCAATCTTACAGCATCTATAGGGGGTAAAGGTACATTACCGATCTTTCAGGCCTGGAAGGGCTCAGGCTCATAATGTCAGTAAGATATCTTTACCTCCTATAGATGCTGCAACACTGACTCGGTGATTTATCTTTACCCACTGTGGACGCTACGAGACCAGCTGAGTTCTTCCAGCATTTGTGTTTTGTCCACATTATTTCTGCCTTGAGGAAATTTCTAGATATTTTGGAAGTCAGTCAAAATATAGGGCATTTTGAATCAATATTCGAATTTTCAGGGAGGTGAACAAGGCAGTCATGTCTGTGAACGAGACTGACACAATATTCTACGTTTTCTGATAAAACCTCTCTTGACAGGCTCAAGAAAGGGACAGCAACGTATTGAACTGTCTATGACATTGGAAGGGCAAATGGACAGGTTACCCAATTAATAAAATGTGGCAGGTGATATCCTGCCAGAATATGCATTGGAGTCTCAACTATTCAGTGTTTATTCATGTCCTGGAGAATAGGATAGCAAGGCACATCACAATCTTGTCAAAATATGAAAATAAGCAGCACAATGTGGATGGAAATAAAGACTTACGAAGATACTTTTGTTTGACTGATTAGACAAAGTCCAACAAATGAAATTCAATCCTGACAATTGACATGCACTAGAGAAAGGTTATAACAAAGTACATTTTAAGTGATGAAACACTGGAGATCTAAAGATCCTCAAGAGAGCTGCAAACATGAATCATTAAAATCTTGTGGAAAGGGACAGGAAATAAACATAAAAGCTAACGGAATTTGTAGAGTAAATAAGAGGCTATGATATAGCGATACAAGCTCTGGATAGATAATGCCTGGGGCAGTTCTGGGCACCAGCTCTTAGAAAGAACACATTGATTTCAGAGCAAGTGTTACGTAAATGGCCTCGGAACTCCCAGAAAAATTGTATAAATTAAGTATATATTACAGAATTTCAAAGATGGTAAGGTCTTCAGATAGCATTTAGTGTTTAATACTAATGAAAATAGCATAGTTTTGACACATTTTAAAATTTCAAATATTCAGCAAATGCAGTGGTGATTATCAATCTACCACTGGTAATGAATGGGAACTATTTTGGGTAATAAATTAAGTTGAATAGCCTAAATTTGGATTCTGACATGGTGTATCAGAACCAAACTAAATCCACTGATAGAATGTCTTTAAATCATGTGTGGGATGGTGAAACCCACCTCTTCACCTGGCTCCTCACCTCAATTCACACATTTCTTCATATGCATCCTTCAGGGATGGGTACAGTCACTTTACTTACCACATAGCAATGGTTGAAAAATTACGAGGCTTTATTCTAACACTGCTTTTGCTCTTACCTGAACTACCATTCTTGGCTGGCCACAGCTTAGCCGCCCATCTTGGAAATACCAGGTCTGGGTGGTGCTGCGACGTCGGTCTGGCTTTCTCAGCATGAGTGGTTCATGTCTGCCACAGAAAAATGATTATAAATTGGTAATAAAACCCACACAGAGGATATTTTGCATTCTTGTTAGCTTAGTTAATGCTACCAGGTGTAATTACAGAAGAGGACTTTTCAGGATCATTACTTGATTGATTCAAAATCAAGGTGTCATCAGGATTATAATCTCACAATATCACCGAACTCATGAGGGAAAAATCAGTTCAGTTTCCTCTTACCGTGGAGCAGCATGGTTAGCGTAGCAGTTAACACAATGCTTCTACAAAGTCAGTGATTGGGGTACAAATCCGGCACTGCCAAGGTGACATCAGGATTATAATCTTACAATATCACCAAACTCATGAGGGAAAAATCAGTTCAGTTTCCTCTTACCGTGGGGCAGCATGGTTAGCGTAGCAGTTAACACAACACTTCTACAAAGTCAGTGATTGGGGTACAAATCCGGCACTGCCAAGGTGACATCAGGATTATAATCTCACAATATCACCAAACTCATGAGGGAGAAATCAGTTCAGTTTCCTCTTACCGTGGGGCAGCATGGTTAGCGTAGCAGCTAACACAACGCTTCTACAAAGTCAGTGATTGGGGTACAAATCCGGCACTGCCAAGGTGACATCAGGATTATAATCTCACAATATCACCGAACTCATGAGGGAGAAATCAGTTCAGTTTCCTCTTACCGTGGGGCAGCATGGTTAGCGTAGCAGCTAACACAACGCTTCTACAAAGCCAGTGATTGGGGTACAAATCTGGCGCTGCCTCTAAGGAATTTGTATACTCTCTCCATGTCTGTGTAGGTTTCCTCCAGTTTCCACCGTTCAATTAGATGGCACAGGATTATGGGCCAAAAGGGCCCATTACTGTGCCGTATGTCAGTATGTATGTCATTCACAATCTATTGAAACATTCACATTGGAAGTTAACAGGCTCAGGATAAGCTGTGATGTGTGCCGAATGATTGGGAGCAGAGCCAATGTGAGCCACTTGGATGAGCAGATGGAGTGCAGAATGCATGGTTTTCATAAGGAGGAAGAAAAACTAACAAAATGTAGGATTGTGCTCACTGTATTTTTAGAGAACAGCAAAAAGATTTAAACGTAATGGAACAATCAAGTGCTGAATTGTGGCAGCAAACTTCATCAAAATGTTGCTAGACAAAGTTCTGAGCCATCAAGGAAAAACCATTTAGCATATTTTAAAGCAGACACCACTCAGCCATTTAACCTTAGGAGGGAAGGCTTTCTCTTAAACATTCAATCCTCAGATTTAATCAAGGAAAATATAATTGGTTATCTTCATGCTCTGCTTGATGACAAAGTCGTATCTAAGTGATGTACCTCAAGAAATAAAGCAGCAATCAATACCATCATTATTGAGAAAATGGATTGAAGATTAAATTCTGTCACTTATACCTATTCATGTTTGCTGTACTTTACCTATAGTCAGTAATAGCAGTCAAGCCCGCAATATCGAGGACCAATCCAGAATTCATTTGCTTACTGGAAGAGAGTTTGTTGGGATTATGAGGAGGAGAAGAGCCCTCATGGCATAGCATCCCACTACCCGTCATACGCCAAAGTTGTGATCTTTTTCCGGGTTCCTAGGTTGACAAAGATGTGAGCAGAATTTTATTACAGTTTATAGGCAAAGCAAAGAATAAGTCAGATGCTCAACATTTTTTCTGTCACGAAATGAAGTGAGTTTAGCTGCTATATTTTCCCGCTTGTGCCCAATAGATATCTCTGCTCACCCTGAAGAAATTTACACACAAGCCACTCAAGCTTGAAGCAAGCACGAACACTGGACGCCTGATTCACTGCTAAATGCGCACATTCAGAAAACTGAACTTACTAGTTACTGTTAATGTTCTTTGACACAAGATCTTGCCCACCTAGTGCCAACATAGTCACATAACTGCTATGTTGTTCAGTTATTTCTGATACAACTCCACAATTGACAATATTGTTCGAAGTGATTCCAGAACTGACCACTATTCCTCCTCTCTCCAGCAAATGCATCCTTGTATACTAAGCCAAAAAAACCATCAAAAAGAGGCTCGTGGCTCTGTTTACGTCCTTATTCTTTACGTTTATTGTTGCTGCATCTTACAGGTCAGGTGCTCCTCAAGAGTATCCTTGTTTTATGTTGGATGCACTCTTCTGTGAATTAGTGCGAGAATTAAAATGAGTGCCTCCGGTTTGAAGAGATAAGACGCTTAACTAGTTCAAACTTAATTGGCCTAAGGTGCAATATTCTCTTATGTCCAGCAGTCTGACATGACTTGCTTTTTTTTATAGTCTCTGTGAAGAACTATTAAAGAGATATACTGTCTGTCCTCTGATCGGGTTGACACCTTGTGCTCAAAAATACATGGGAAACAACATTAAAAAAAAATCTGCCATTTTCTTACTGGACAGATCTAAGGCTTTTTTCCTCCCAATGTCCAGAGAACACCTTCCTTGTTCCAAAGAAAGAACAGCTGAAGATATGACTTCCTCACATGATTTTTTATTTCTTCTTTTACCTTTTTCTTTAGGATCACTCTTCCAGTTTTGGGTACCACGTCCAGAACTAATTCTGCAAATCTAATGTTTTTCTTTTCTGAACCTTGAGTGACAGGTCTTCCAGGAGATTTCACAAGCCTGATTATAGAAGGACATAAAATTTAATATTTTATTTTTAAAAAATGCTCATATCCTCAGAATATTCAGTGCCTCATGAAGAACAAATGTATTAGAGTCATTTGATCATTTTGAGACATATAAGCTAATGCGATCCATAACAAGGCTCCAAGGGCTGGTAGAAAGATAAGCAATGGCTAAGATGGTTTGAGAAAAAAAATACCTTCAAATCGTACCGTGGAATATTTCCACATGATAGGAGACCTGATTTGAAAACGTGCAGCGGCAGTGTCCCTGATATATTAGGCTTCATTGAATGTTCAAGTCTTCGTCCTGGGGCTTTAATTTCAAAACGGGCACCAATGACTCATGTCCAACACACAAACTCAAGTTGCAATGAAATTGTTTTAATTGTAGTTAATTTTGAAAAGTTAATTTTGCAAAACACAAAAAAGGATAACCCATTTTAGTTCTGGAAGTCTTATTCATTGAATGTGTCCTGAGTTTCAAGTTTACCGTTGAAGGTTCCTTCATTCCTCCAACACCAGGCAGCGTTAGCTTTGCAGCAGGCCAAATACTTTTATTTACCCATCCCACCTCTTTACCACCTTTAAATGTAAGTAAGAAACGTGTTGTCAATCAGCTCCTTTCAATGTTTTTGAAGTGCTTTGGTGACTTTTGAGTCATATGGTAGGCGGACATTTGGACAAGTTTGTAAAACGGTAAAATAGTATGCAAAATCATTCCACCAACTGAACTCAACTTGGTGTGAAGTCGTGACAGATTTTAACATTTTCAAATAGAAAGCAGATCCCCTCACAAGCAAAGCTTATTCTTCAATCTATCATTGATTGACCTTGATCACACATTTTCCTCTCACTATTCACTTCGACTAAATACTTATAGAACAATTTTACAATGAGAATAACACGCATAACTTGTAGGATGTTAATATATACATTTCTTCCTTCCAGCTTAAACCGTTAAAGAGTTTCCGCGGCGACCGTCCAAAAACATTCTAAAGTTGTACTCCGTTCATTAAAACCATTCAGGCAGAAGAAATAAATAAAACCTACCCAGAGAAGGTATGGGCGGCAGCAATGTAGATGAAATTCTCATAATAAAGCTGTTTGGACTCTTTGAAATCATTCATATCACAAGTAATTTCTGATGAGCCTGCCCCTTTAACGAAGAGCGTAATGAAAGGCTGAAGAACAGGTTCGTCCCAGGCATAATCCAGTGACGTGGATGGTTTTACCTCTGTTTTTAGTCTTGGCTCCACCACACCATGCTGATTGAAAATAACTGCAACCTGACACAAAGTAAAAGAGGAGAGATCAAGAAATGATGTAAAGGAAGACAGATATTTCACTCTATTATTCTTCCTCTGGCTGCTTGCATTTGTCAGATTGCGGGAGTGGTCATACTGTAATAGTTGTAAAGTTGCTCGGAATAAGAACATGAAGTGCAAAAGATTAAGCACTTTTAATTAAGAATGATTTATCTTGTTATTTATGAATAATGAACAATTGGAACTGCGCTGTCACGATATTGGACTAACAAGCCAATACAGTGACAGCTGGATCTTCTGGTCTTCCTTGATTTAAAAAAAAACAAAATTGCATCTACACGTAATAATATTGAAACAAATATGGGCAAAAGCTGCAGAAATTGAGTGCTATTTGGCCTGCCTTTTTACTATCCTCTCAGATTTATGAGCAAATAATTAAATTCAAACAAAACAGCTAGAAAAATAAATTATTAGCAACATTAACCACAAGTTACGGCAGAACTGCATCTATGTCTGGACCACAGAATGTCACACAAGTTATGGATAACAAGACTATTTGAAACAATTACCTACTTCAGAGGTAGGTTCAGAACTAGGCCTTTCAGCCCATCGAATCTGCTCCGCCATTCGAATCATGACTAATGTATTTTTCCTCTCAAATCTATCTACATCTATAATGAATTGCAACCTCACGTTCACTATCAATTAAATTGAACTGTTACATAAAAAGCTATGCTTTGCACACACTATCCAGGTGTCAGCCCCCACCTAGTACAGCAGGTCATGCAAGAATAAAACAGTGATACAATAAAACAAAAGGGCAAGGTGTAGTGTTAAAAAAGTATAATTAAATAGTGTTATTTGGGAATAGCAAATGCAATAAGCTATTAGGGTCTCATCAGTAAGATCAATGGGGTGATCAAAATTACATTAAAGAAGTAAATGAGCTGAGCTGGACAGTTCCAGGGGAAATTGTTATATTAGGAATATTTTGTAATCAAATGGAAGGGGATAGAACCAATGATTAATCAGAAATAGTGCTTTATGTAATAAAGATGAAAGGCAAAGGATGTGAAATAATTACAACAGAAGAGAGAAACGGAAATGTGCAAGTAAACTATGAAAGAAAAAGTACAATTAGAACAAGTTAATTAAATGGTCTTTATTCAAACACACATACTAACTGTCGGCATAAATTACATGACAGGACTGCAATCAAGTCTAAGAATTAAAAATACCGGGGCCTACAAGAAACATGAGGAAGATTGAAGATCACTGAGCAAAAATGGTAATGGAGTTCAAAATAATTTCATGAAATAATTTGCATTCAAAAAGGAAATTTAAGCTCGTTCAAATTTATTATCATATGAGTGCACATAAACAACCCGACAAAATAGCATCTCTCCAGACCATGGTTCATGCACAAAAATACATAAATACATATAAATAGTTCAAATAAATGTATATAAATATTTGGAATACTACTATTCATCAGTCTCACAGCCTGTGGGAAGAAGCTATCCCTGCCATGGCAGTTCTGAGTTTGAGGTCCTGTACCACCTTCTTGATGGTAGTGGGGTTGAAAATACAGTAAAACATATTCATACAACTGGCAGCCTCAAGCAACCGGCAAAAAAAAAAAATTGTGGAAAATAAACAGGTAAAAAATACAGAAGTTTAAAAGTGGTGTGCCTTTCCATTAGTTTGCCAATCATTCAATACACAATCTCAAGCAACCGGAAAACTCAATTATCCCTATAGGTGCTGGATACCAGGGGTTTTACTGTTCAGTGCACGGATGTTATGGGAGCTGCTGTGCACAAGATTGGAAGGTGATGGAAGCAGCACAGACTATCACTTCTTCTCGATCAACAACTTTTGCTGCCTTGGAAAAGAAGCTAACATACTGAAGGACCCACCCCACCCTGTGGAGAGAAGGTTCGAGATTGGGAAATAGTACACCAACAGGCTTAAATACAAATTCTTCCTGTCATCAGGCTCATGAATGAACCTCACAATCTGTCTAAACTTGTTCCATTCTAAGAAGCTGGTTTTTTTTCACCTCAGCATAAAAACATGAGGTTCTGAAGGACCAACTGT
Source organism: Narcine bancroftii (assembly GCF_036971445.1). Lineage (NCBI taxonomy): Eukaryota > Metazoa > Chordata > Chondrichthyes > Torpediniformes > Narcinidae > Narcine > Narcine bancroftii. Next base: position 160,954,418 of record NC_091470.1, read on the forward strand.
TTGGAGTTGTTCAAGTGAACCGGTACGGACTTGAAGGGCTGACATGGCCTGTTTCCGTGCTGTAAACGGTTATATGGTTATATGGTTAATAGGGTGCTCATGCTGCCCTTGTGATGCACTCATTTCTTTTCACCATAACACCATATTCTGTATTTGTGCTCTTGCTCTTCCATTTTGTACAGTTGATTTGTTAGACTACTGGCAGAAAAACACTTCTCACTGCTCCAGGTATAATATGACAATCAACTTGAAGCAGTGTAAGTTAAAGCATTAAAAACAGAAATATCAAATGATTAAGTACATTTGGGAGCTTTTATAAATATGTCAAGAGGAAAAGATTGGTGAAATCCAGAGTAGGTCCCTTGCAGTCGGAATCAGGGGAATATATAATGGAGAATAAGGAAATGGCAGACCAATTAAATTCTTACTTTAGTTCTGTTTTTACAAGAGAGGATACAAATAACCTCCCAAGGATGTTGGGAAACATAGAGACTAATGCAAGGGAGGAACTGAAAGAAATCTGTATCTCTAAGGACATGGTCTTGGGGAAATTGATGGGATTGAAGGCAGATAAATCCCAAGGGCCTGATAATCTACATCCAAGGGTACTTAAGGAAGTGGCCATTCAGATAGCAGATGCTTTAAGAATTATTTTCCAGAACTCGATAGACTCAGGATCAGTACCCATGGATTAGAGGGTAGCTAATGTTACCCCACTATTTAAAAAGGGGGGGTAGAGAAAAAGCGGGGAATTATAGGCCGGTGAGCCTTACATCAGTAGTGGGCAAAATGATGGAATCCATTATTAAGGATGTAATAGCGGAGCATATGACTAGCAGAGAAGGGATCGGATGGAGTCAACATAGATTTACAAAAGGTAAATCGTGCTTGACAAATCTATTGGAATTCTTTGAGATGGTGACAAGTAAAATAGATGGGGGAGAGCCAGTGGATGTGGTGTACCTGGACTTCCAAAAGACCTTCGATAAGGTCCCGCATAAACAACTGGCTTCCAAAATCAAGGCTCATGGGATTGGGGGAAAAGTATTGATGTGGATTGAGAACTGGCTGGCAGGTAGAAGACAGAGAGTTGGGATAAATGGCTCGTTTTCTGAGTGGCAGGCGGTGAACAGTGGGGTGCCACAGGGATCTGTACTGGGACCCCAGCTGTTCATAATTTACATTAATGATCTGGATGAGGGGATTGGATGCAATATCTCCAAATTTGCAGATGACACTAAGCTAGGAGGGGTTGTGTGCACGGAAGAGGGGGTCAGGAAGCTCCAGTGTGATTTGGATAAATTGAGGGACTGGCCAGATACATGGCAAATGCACTACAATGTAGATAAATGTGAGGTTATCCACTTTGGTAATACAAACCGGAGGGCAGATTACTATTCGAATGGCAATAGATTAAGAGATAAGGAAGTGCAGAGAGACCTAGGGGTACTTGTATACCAGTCTCTGAAGGCGAGCATGCAGGTACAGCAGGCGGTTAAAAAGGCAAATGGTATGTTGGCCTTCATATCAAGAGGGTTTGAGTCTAGGAACAAGGATACCTTACTGCAGCTGTACAGGGCCTTGGTGAGACCCCACCTGGAGTATTGTGTGCAGTTTTGGTCACCTTATCTAAGGAAGGATGTTCTTGCAATGGAGGGAGTGCAGAGGCGATTCACCAGGCTGATACCTGGAATGGCAGGAATGACTTATGAGGAAAGATTGCGCAAATTGGGATTGTACTCGCTGGAGTTTAGAAGATTGAGAGGGGATCTCATAGAGACATAAAATTCTGGCAGGACTGGACAGAATGGATGCAGATGGGATGTTTCCAAGGATGGGAAAACCCAGAACCCGGGGCCATGGTTTGAGGATAATAGGCAAACCATTTAGGTCCGAGATGAGGAGGAATTTCTTGACCCAGAGGGTGGTGAATCTGTGGAATTCATTGCCACAGAGGGCAGTAGAGGCAGGTTCATTAAATATATTTAAGAGGGAATTAGATTTATTTCTTCAGTATAAGGGTATTAAAGGTTACGGAGAGAAGGCGGGGACGGGGTACTGAACTTTAAGATCAGCCATGATCTCGTTGAATGGCGGAGCAGGCTCGAAGGGTCGAATGACCTACTCCTGCTCCTATCTTCTATGTTTCTATGTTTCTATATTTCAATGAGATATCTGGAATTATTCCTCAAACATCAATTGTATTTTAAATAATAGTTAGATCCAAGATTGAGAGGCTTTTTATCCCCCATCAAAATGGGATTGGGAAACTGGAGTTAAAACACAGATAAGCCCAATGATTGCTCGAACAGGTTTGAAGAGAATAATATTTCAAACATATGCTTATTTGCAATGTTCTTAAAGATCAAATATATTCCTTGTCTGTTATCGTATCACCTCGCGTTTTGAAAATGGCAGAAACTCTTGGCAAAGTTTGGTTTGCTGGACAGTCCCATAATGTCTAAATTTTAACGGGTTCTGCTGTACATAGGTCGTAGCTGACCAGCTACACATCACACCTCCAAGCAGAAGCAGCAACTTATGGAGTTGTAATTGCAAAACTTGAATTATATTGTCGACGCAAGTACAGTAATCAATGGGCATAGTGATTTACCTCTGAAAAGTTGTCAATGCGGAAGGGCGGTGGCAGTTGTTCAGAGTTACTGAATGCAATATGATACGTTGCTCCTTTAAGGGTGATTTCTACCCGCAGGAGGTGACAATTACCTTGGGTATCCCTGTAAAACAAAGTGTGCATAAGAGCAGCCAAGTCAAAATCTTTAGTCAGCTTATTACACAGTAATAAGAAACAATAATGAGAAAGAATAGACTGCAAGCAAATAAATTCCAACTTTGTAGCCGAATATAGTTGTCAGAGTTAACTCCTGTGAAATACATTTAAAAAAAAACTAAAATTTTCTGATGATCTGTTTACCTGCACTTCTCTGGGATTTTCTGTGAGGAGAGGTTCTGCAATAATTTTCCCACAATATGCTTATTTATATCTTTGTTTTAATACTCAGTACACAGTGAGAATGTCTTGGATAGTGAATCACAAAGTTAATCTCCAACAATTATTTTATTCTCATACACAGAAACTTCCCTCAGGAATTGCAGCAAAAGGCCCTGGAATGGGTATGTGTGCCAATTTTCCACTCTCAGGATATTGAGGTAAAATATGCCACATTTATTGAACTAGCAATTAGAATTAAGAGGAACAGCATTAAATTGAAAATTAAAGCTTTGCCTAAAACCAACAATATATCATAAAGCCATTAGGAAGGGTGTACATCGGCAGCTAAAATATATAAAGTACAAACAAACTTTTAAGTTCTGCACATTAACATTTTTATCCAGGTTTTTGAACCGATTTCAAAATGATTACAATAGGTCTTCCAGGTTAACAGATAAATGATTTAACAGGTGCATGAAGAAGTTCAGTTTTGCAAAAAAGTTAACATTGATGAAAAAAATGTTTGAATTTGGCTGTCGTCCTCCAGATCATAAATGACAGTGAAATGTCCATTTTAAATCTAAAGCAAAGTCCCAGAAGGTTTTAGTCACTGGAATGCAATCCCACTGTTCTCTCTACCAGCAAGAAAGCATTTTTTTTAAAACAAACCAGTAGTTTCAAGATCAAAATTATGATACAAATGAAATCCAAATAGAAAAAAGTGAACTTCACATCTTAGCAAAATGTAATCATGGAGAAAATTACTTCTCAGAAGTTGAAAGAACAGCATTGAGACAACTTCTAGCAATCCTCCAGCAATCCCACTATAAGGCAAGGCACACTAGAAGAAAGGTGAGGAAGAGAGTATATTTAGCAGGAGTTGGTTAGATGAGAACAATCCTCCAAACCTATAATTGATAGTACAACTCACCAGTTTCTGACCGCCAAGTATAACATGCTTAACTTTGAAAATTACCTGACCTGACCGACTTTATTTTATTTCTCAGGGGCACATTTCTCACCTCATGTTGATGTGGAAGGAACTGTTCTTGTTCACCTCAAAACCTCCTGACCAAGTGCAGTTGGAAACATCCATTAAGCGCACACACAGCAATTGATCATAATCATTCCTTGGCCAATGGAAAACTACACTGGCCCCAGGTAGAGTTGAAATGTAACCATCTGGATTCCGTATGCCCTGAAAGAGGAAAATGTAATGAATATTACTTTGTCAGGGGATCAAGAAGCTGTACTGACAATCCATGGAAAGTGAACGTAGCTTTATCACATTTGAATCTGGGGACCAGTTTTGGTAACAGGACAATGAAGCCCAAAATAGATGAGGGAGGAAATTTACGTTCACAACTTATTTTGTTTTGGGGAGGCATCAAATACCGAAACTTTGATGAAATACTTCTGAAATGTAACCATAAATGTTACCAAAAGAAAAAGAAGGCAAAATACATCCAGAAATAACAAATCAGGTGAAAATTATAATCTGTGAAACAGTACGAGTAGCATCAAACCCTCTTTCTCAGTCGGTGGCCAAAATGAGTTGAACAAATTTCCTCATCATATTTATTGTTGATGCAAACACAAGGAAGCAGCATCCATCATTCATTGGACACAACAAAGTCCCAGAAATTAATAAAAATATTAAACTGGTAGAATTCAGCGAAGGATACAGCAAGGTCTAGGACTCAAAGGTCACTGCATTTTTCATTTCACATGTGACATTCTTACTACCCGTCTCATCAGGCAGAAAACACTTCGGTTAATTCATGAGGGAGAAACTCCAGCACCATTATTCATAGGAACATAGGAAGTAGGATCAGGAGTAGGGCAAAAATGGCCCATCGAGCCTGCTCCACCATTCAATACGAACATGGCTGATCTAATTTATGACCTAACTCCACCTACCTGCCTTCTCCCCATATCCCCTAATTCCTCTATCATGTAAAAATTTATCTAACCGAATTTTAAATATGTTTAATGAAGCAGCCTCAACCACTTACCTAGTTAGAGAATTCCAAACATTCACTACTCTCTGGGAAAAACTATTTTTCCTCATCTCTGTCCTAAATCTACTCCCCCGAATCTTGAGACTGTCCTCTGGTTTTAGTTTACCCGGCCAGCTCAAAAAACCTTCCTCCATCTATCCTATCCATACCCTTCATAATCCTATATGTTTCTAAAAGATCTCCTCTCATTCTTCTGAACTCGAGCACATACAATCCTAGACGATTTAATCTTTCATCATAAGTCAACCCCTTCATCCCAGGGATCAACCTAGTAAACCTCCTCTGGACCGTCTCCAAAGCCAGTATATCCTTCCTCAAATATGGAGACCAGAACTGGACACAGTACTCCAGGTGCAGTCTCACCAGTACCTTGTACAGCTGCCACACTTATTACTTTACTGAAGTATAGTTCTGGACACATGCAAATCTCACAGTGAAACTTAAGTCATGATTTATGTGGTGAAGATGACGGAATGAGATAAATTTCTAAACATCAAACAGCCACTGGACTGATCCTTAGCAGAATGAAGAATACTATGAATTGGGGGGGCTTTTGGAACTTAGAAAGGAGCTAATGAAAGGATAATCGAGATGCAGAGGAACAATGCTGAAACTAAACAAAAAGAAAACAAACAACATGGATTTGGGACTGATGTCCATTAATTAACAAAGAGTGACAAACAGTTAGAATGCTCTTCCAAGCAATGGAGGGGCATTTAAGTGTCATGAGAACAGAACTGCAGCATCTTTCCTAATGGACAAGCTAAAATGAGTTGAATAGATCTTGTTATCTGCATCCATCTTGTCCTGGCACAGACATACATATTGAGGTGGTAGAGAAA